>NC_079192.1:19496423-19721423 GCF_029499605.1 Hyla sarda | reverse complement strand
TATGTGCAAACAGGTGAAGCAGAGTTTAACAACCAGGGCACCAGCTGCTGCAAAACTACAACTTTCCTAGTTTTTGAACATATCATCACTGAGCTATAACCCAGCTTTCTCAGTTTCAGTATATTTAATCGCACTGAGAGGTAACTCAACTTTCCTGGTCTTAGATCATATAATCCCTGAACAGTAACCCAGCTTTCTCAGTCTCAGAAACTATAATCACTGTGCTTCAACCCAGCGTTCCCAGTCTCATAAGGTATGATCACTAAGCTGTAACCCAGCTTTCCCAAGTCTTAGAACATTTCATCACTGAGCTGTAACCCAGCTTTTCCAGTCTCAGATTGTGTCATTGCTGAGCTCTAACCCAACTTTTCCAGTCTCAGAATGCATCATCACTGAGCTGTAACCCAACTTTTCCAGTCTCAAAACATATCATCACTGAGCTGTAACCAAGCTTTTCCAGTCTCAGAACGTATCATCACTGAGCTGTAACCCCCCGTTTCTCAGTCTCAGAACTTATGTTTAATGTGTGGTAACTCAGGTTTTCCATTGTTAGAATGTATCATCACTGACCTGTAACCCAGCTTTCCCAGTCTAAAAACGTATTATCACTGAGTTATAACCCAGCTTTCCCATTCTGAGAACGTATTTTTACTTACAAGTAACCGAGCATTTTCAGTCCCAGAATGTATCATTACTTAGCTGTAACCCAGCTTTCCCAGTTTCATAATGTATTATCACTAAGCCATAACCCAGCTTTCCCTTTCTGAGAATGTATTTTCACTGACAAGTAACCCAGCTGTCCCAGTTTCAGAATGTATCCAGCTTTTCCAGTCTCAGATTATGCCATCGCTGAGCTGTAACCCAATTTTTCCAGTCTCATAACGTATCATCACTAAGCTCTAACCCGGCTTTCCCAGTCTTATAATGTATCATCGCTGAGCTGTAACCCAGCTTTCCCAGACTCATAAGGTATCATCACTGAGCTGTAACCCAGCTTTCTCAGTTTCAGTATATTTAATTGCACTGAGAGGTAACTCAACTTTCCTAGTCTCAGAACAAATAATCACTGAACAGAAACCCATCTTTCTCAGTCTCAGAAACTATCATCAATGTGCTTTAACCCAGCTTTCCCTCTCTCATAAGGTATGATCACTAAACTGTAACCCAGCTTTCCCAAGTCTAAGAACATATGATCACTGAGCTGTAACCCAGCTATCTCATTCTCAGAACATATTATGAATGACAAGTAACCCAGCTGTCCCAGTTTCAGAATGTATCATCACTGAGCTGTAACCCAACTTTTCTAGTCTCAGAACGTATCATCACTGAGCTGTAACCCAACTTTTCTAGTCTCAGAACGTATCGTCACTGAGCTGTAACCCGGCTTTCCCAGTCTTAGAACATATCACTGAGCTGTAACCCAGCTTTTCCAGTCTCAGAAAATATGTTTAATGTGTGGTAATTCAAGTTTTCTATTGTTAGAATGTATCATCACTGACCTGTAACCAAGCTTTCCCAGTCTAAAAACGTATTATCATTGAGCTATAACCCAGCTTTCCCATTCTGAGAATGTATTTTTACTGACAAGTAACCCAGCTTTCCCAGTATCAGAACGTATTATTACTTAGCTGCAACTCAGCCTTCCAAGTCTCATTGAGTGAATCACTGAGCTGTAACCCAGCTTTCCTATTTTCAGATTGTATCATCACTAAGTGGTAACCAAGCTTTCCCAGTCTCAGAACGTAATTTAACTGAGTTGTAACCCATCTGAACTAGTCTAAGGTTGTATCATCACTGAGTGGCAACCCAACTTTTCCAGCATTAAAAAGTGCCATCACTGAGCTGCAACCCAGCTATCTGAGTCTGTGATTGAATTATCACTGACAAGTAACCCATCTTTCCTAGTCTCAGAAAGTATCATTACTGTGCTGTAACCCAGCTTTCCCAGTCTCTGAACCTTTTATCACTGAGCAGTATGAGACTATATGATTACTGAGCAGTAACCCAGTTATCAGAGTCCATGATTGTATTATCACTGACAAATTACCAAGCTTTCCTAGTCTCAGAACATAACATTACTGAGCTGTAACTCAGCTTTCCCAGTGTCATATTATATAATCACTGAGCTGTAATCAAGCATTGCCAGTCACAGATTAATCGCTGAGCTATAACCCAGCTTTCCTAGTTTCAGAATGTGTCATCAATGAGTTGTAACCCAGCTTTCTTATTCCCAGAACATATCATTTTCCAGTCTCAGATCGTATTATTATCAAGTAGTAACCTGCCTTTTTTAGTCTAATTTTGTATAATCACTGAGCTGTAACCCAGCTTTCCTAGTCTTAGAATGGATAATCACTGAGCCCCCTTTCCCAGGAAAATATCATCGATGAGTTGTAACCCAGCTTTTCCAGTCTCACAACACATCCCTACTGAGCTGTAACCAAGGTATCATAGTCTAAGAAGGTATTATCACTGAACTGTAACCCAGCTTTCCCAGTCTCAGAACATATCATTACCTGGCTGTAACTCATCTTTTCCAGTCTCACATTGTATCATCACTGAGTTGTAACCCATCTTTCCCTGCATCATATGATATCATCTCTGAGCTGTAAACCAGCTTTCCCAGTTTCAGGTTGTAAGCTATAACCCACCTTTCCCAGTCGCAAGTTGTATTATCACTGAACAGTAACCCAGCTTTTCCAGTGTAAGAAAGTATCATCAATGAGTTGTAACCATGGTATTATAGTCAAAGAAGGTATTATCACTGAGCTGTAACCCATCTTTCCTAGTCTTAGAACATATCATTACTTATCTGTACCCAGCTTTCTCAGTCTCAGAACCAAGCTTTCCCAATCTGAGAATGCTTCATCACTAAGCTGTAACCCAACTTTCCCAGTCTCAGAATGTATCAGTGCTGAGCTGCAATCCAGCTTTTCTATTGTCAGAGTTTGTCATCACTGAGCTGTAACCCAGCTTTCCTAGTCTCAGAATGTATCATTGCTGAGCTGCAATCCTGCTTTTCCATTTTCAGATTGCATCATCACAGAGCTTTAACCCTGCTTTCCCAGTTTCAGAATGTATCATTGCGGAGCTGCAATCGAGCTTTCCCATTGTCAGAGTGTGTCCTCACTGAGCTGTAACCCAGCTTTCCTAGTCTCAGAATGTATCATTGCGGAGCTGCAATCCAGCTTTCCCATTGTCAGAGTGTGTCCTCACTGAGCTGTAATCCAGCTTCCCAGTCTCAGATTGTATGATCCCTGAGCTCAGCTGTAACCCAGCTTTTCCAGTCTTAGAACATTTAATCACTAAGCTGTAACCCAGCTTTCTCAGTCTCAGAACATAGGATCACTGCCCATAACAAAGCTTTTCCAATCTCAGAACATATCACTGAACTGTTACCCAGCTTTCCCAGTTTCATAACGTGTCATCACTGAACTGTAACCCAACTTTCCCAGTCTCAGATCATTTCATCATTGAGCTGTGACACAGCTTTCCCAATTGTAGATCGTACCATTGGATTGTTATTATCAAAGGGAGGGGTGCTCCACTGCCCCAGCATTCGGAACATTTAGGCTGCGTGGTTGGTGACGTCATGTCCACGCCCCTTGTGATGTCACGTCATGCCCCCTCAATGCAAGTCTATGGGAGGGGGCGTGGCGGTCGCCACGCCCCCCTCCCATAGACTTGCAATGAGGGGGCGTGGCGTTATGTCACAACCTCACCCCACACCCCTCAGCCCAAAACCAGCATTCGGAACTAAATGTTCCGAACACTGGGGCAGTGGAGTACCCCTTTAAGAACATTTTTGCAAATGACTTTAAAAAAAAATTTAAAGAAAATTAAAGAAAAAGAAAAGAAACAAATCTTTGTGAACAGGATCTGAACCTGTGCAGGGAGACCCCACTGGATTTCAAGTCCAACGCCTTAAAGGGGTACTCCACTGGAAAACTTTTTTTTTTTTTTTTTAATCAACTGGTGCCAGAAAGTTAAACATATTTGTAAATTACTTCTATAAAAAATTCTTAATCCTTCCAGGACTTATTAGCTGCTATTTGCTCCTTTTTGAATTTCCTTTCTGTCTGACCACAGTGCTCTCTGCTGACACCTCTGTCCATTTTAGGAACTGTCCAGAGCAGGACAAAATCCCCATAGCAAACCGGTCCTGCTCTGGACAGTTCCTGACACGGACAGAGGTGTCAGCAGAGAGCACTGTGGAAAAGACAAAAAAGAAATTCAAAAAGAAAAGAATTTCCTCTGTAGCATACAGCTGCTAAAAAGTACTGGAAGGATAAAGATTTTTTTTTTACTAGAAGTCATTTACAAATCTGTTTAACTTTCTGGCACCAGTTGATTTAAAAAAGAAAATGTTTTCTATCAGGGTACCCCTTTAAAGAGGCACTGTCTTTATGAAAAACATTTTACATTTTGTAGTACTACTAATAAGATGACTTTTTTAAATATACATTTATTTAAAAAAAAAATTTTTAAATAAAATATCTGAAATTATAATAGCCGCCACTAGGGGTCATCTGTATACAGGTATCCAGTATAGGACATCACCATTGCACCACTACTGCCTTCAGCTGTTCCTAAACTACAACTCCCATGATGGGAGTTGTAGTTTTGCAACAGCTAGGGGTACAATCTTTTTTAAAACTCTGTTTTAGAGCTGTGCATTCTCCAGCTGTGCGCCTCCAGCTCTTGCAAAACTACAGACAAAGGATGTGTGGGCATGCTGGGAGTTGTAGTTTTGCAACAGATAAAAGTAACACTGCTCTAACACAGTGCTGCACAAACACTGCAGCTCCAGCTCTTGCAAAACTACAACTCCCAGCATGCTTGAGCAGCCAAAGCTTTCTCTGACTCCTGAATGACAAAGAAGCTGATCAGACATTCAGGAGTCTGGGAAAGCTGAATGACACACATAGTGACATCTATGTTGATTAGAATCCAGCTTTACTAGGGACAGATAGAAAATGTATGCATAAAAACTACTGTGCAGTGATTTGCAGACTGCCCAGAGAAGAAAGGGTTACAGAATGCAGTGATTTGCAGAATGCCAGGCTGCTGCCAGATGAGTCATCCACAGTGAGGGAGAGAGACAGACACGCCCCCTCCAGAGGGCAAGAACACAAACAAGTGAGCAACATATAAATGCTATTTGTTAGGGATATATAAGTCCTAGACACATAAAAATGATATGTACATGATCAGGATCACGTCCCCCTCCCTTAGACTTGCATTGAGGGGGCATGGCCATGACTTCACGAGTGGGCTGTGGCATCACGAGCCTCCCCACTGCACCTAAATTAACGCAGGGTGCAGCAGTGAAATCGTGGGGGTCCCCAGCAGCAGGACACCCACGATCTGACATCTTACCCCCTGTCCCTTGGATAGGCGATAAGATGTCTAGGGGCGGAGTACCTCTTTAAGTGATTTAAATGCTTCACCTGTTGCACTATAAAAAAAAAGCTCTCAGAGGCTTCTTTGGGAAGTGGTGAGAGATCCAAGACATGTCTCTATGATGCCCAGTCCACAGACCTTCATCACTGGACTGAGACAAGCAGGATAGCCCCTTCAATGAATTGCCCTCCATCTAGGCCGTTCTGACCAGGCTGTTAGGAGGTGGTGGGAGCAGTGGTTACATGACGGCAGACATGGTGAACGGGCTCCAGACAGACAGACCACCAGGAGAGACAATCGTCTGATCCCCTGCACAAACAGCTTTCTTAGTTTCCTAGTCCACCATCCAGACACAGGTGGCCCCTTCATTATACATCTGTCTCTTTATAAGGCCTCCTGTCTCTTTATTACACATCCCTGTCTCTTCATTACACCCTCTGTCTCTTCATTACACATCGCTGTCTCTTCATTACACCCTTTGTCTCTTAATTACATATCCCCCGTTTCTTTATTACACACCTGTCTCTTCATTACACAACATTGTCTTTTTATTACATACCCCTGTCTCTTTATTACACTCTCCTGTCTCTTCATTACACTCCCCTGTCTCTTTGTTACACACCCTTGTCTCTTCATTACACCCTCTATTTCTTCATTACACCCCTCTGTCCCTTCATTACACACCCTAATCTCTTAATTACACCCCTTTGTTTCTTCTTTACATACCCCTGTCTTTTCATTACACACCCCTGTCTCTTAATTACACCCCTCTGCCTCTTCATTACACACCATTGTCTCTTCACTACACCCCTCTCTCTCTTCATTACACCCCTCTGTCTGTTCAATACACACCATTGTCTCTTCATTACAGCCCTCTGTCTCTTCATTACACACTCTTGTCTTTTGATTACACCCCTCTGTCTCTTCATCACACACTCTTGTCTCTAAATTACACCCCTCTGCTTCTTCATTACACACCACTGTCTCTTTGCTACACCCCCCTCTCTCTCTCTTCATTACACCCCTCTGCCTCTTCATTACACACTCTTGTCTCTTCATTACACCCCTCTCTCCTCAATACACACCATTGTCTCTTCATTACACCCCTCTGTCTCTTCATTACACACTCTTGTCTCTTCATTACACCCCTCTGCCTCTTCATTACACACTCTTGTCTCTTCATTACACCCCTCTGTCTCTTCAATACACACCATTGTCTCTTCATTACACCCCTCTGTCTCTTCATTACGCACTCTTGTCTCTTCATTACACCCCTCTGTCTCTTCATTACGCACTCTTGTCTCTTCATTACACCCCTCTGTCTCTTCAATACACACCATTGTCTCTTCATTACACCCCTCTGTCTCTTCATTACGCACTCTTGTCTCTTCATTACACCCCTCTTCCTCTTCATTACACACTCTTGTCTCTTCATTACACCCCTCTGCCTCTTCATTACATATCCCTGTCTCTGCCCGGACCATTTCCAGAGGCTTAGCAGAAGGACTATTGGAGTCACAGGAGCTTTGACAGAAGCCACCATCTTCTTTGTTTACAGTGCTATCATGAACAAGAAACCTGGACTGCTCCAAATTGGAACCGTATCAGTTTTTGCTATAAATCCATGTTCTGCTTGGGATCCGATGATGTTCTGGTTCAAGTATGGAGGCCTCATGGTGAGCGTTTTAATCCTGCCTTTATTTTATTACTCTGCCCCCTGCTGGTGTGATGATCTGGGGGCCGTTGTCTCCCGTCCCACTATTCTCCCAGCATTGCTGCTAAATGCTTAGGCTGAGTTCACATCAGGTTTTTGCAATACAGTTCCCATATCAGGTTTTTGATTAAAAAAAATGGATTCCTCAAAACCGGACTAAACTGTATCAAAACGTGTGTACAAATTTTAACCCGTATACGGTTTTAAAAAACTGATGTCCGGTAGCATTGGTATACGTTTTTAACTTCTCACTCCATTATGAATAAAGTTTTACTTGTTTGATTGAAATTCCAAGAAAAAAACGTATGGTGAAAACCGGATGGAACCGTACGCACAAACAGTTCTGTACAGTTCCCATTGACTCCAATGTTTAAAAAAAACGTATATGTTTCAATACGTTTTTTCACCCGGACCAAAAACCATGGTAGGCTACGATTTTGGGTACGGGAGAAAAACTGGCAAAATCGTACAAGATAAAAAAAACGGACATAACCTGATGCATCTTTTGGCATATGGTTTTATATGGAGAGTCAATGCATACTTTTTTCAAAACATTTCCGTACGGTTTTCAAATTGAAAATGTTTACGGGAACTGTATTGCAAAATCGTGGTGTGAACCCAGCCTAACAAACTGATACAAACTGATGCAAAGGACAGGGGCATCCTGTTCCATCAGTTTTTAATCTGTTTATTGTCTGTTTTTATTTTTGTCTGGCTACTTCCTGGTTGCTCACACCTCTTCTGAGCATGCTCAAAAAGGGATTGGAAAAAACGGGTGCAAATAGAGACATTAAAGGGGTACTCCGCCCCCAGACATCTTATCCCGTATCCAAAGAAACCCCTGTGATCTCTCCTGCAGCACCCCCTACCTACTACCTATCTACCAGGGGCATTACCTACCTGAGGGCATTACTGTGGTCTTTACCTACCTATCTACTGGGGGTATTACAGACCTACTATGTACCTGAGGGCACTTCTTACTAACTACCTACTGGGGGCATTTCCTACCTGGGAACATTACTGGGATTATTACCTACCTGCCTACTGGGGGCATTACGGACCTACTGGGGCTTCTACCCTATATTAGGCATTTCCTACCTACCTACTGGGGCATTACCTACTTCCTAGCTGGGGCCACTACCTACTGGGGGCATTACGTATCTGGGAGCATTACTGTGCTCATTACCTACCTACCTACTGGGGATATTATGGACGTACTCCCTACCTGGTGGCACCATTTATTACCTACTTACTATGAACATTACCTACCTGGGAACATTACTGGGGTGCAGGGGCGGACATATCACTTGTTCAGCCGGTTCTGCTGCACAGGGGCCCAGCGTGTTAGGGGGCCCACCTAGTAGCCCAGGTCACAGCCTGGGCCTCACAGACTGGGCCCCTGCAGGGCCCCCTGCCAGTACTTCATACTCTATGCTGCAGCAACAGGTCCCGGACCTGCCGCTGACAGCAGTAATTTACCTCGGCCGGAAGAGACGGACAGGCCAGGGGCTGATGGGACAGACGTGCCCCGCGCAGGCACGCACGTCTGTTCCAAGCCCCTGATGTCACGTGTCATGGCCTCTGACCCCGGCAGAAGCGACAGGAGCAGCAAACCCTCCCGCCTCACACGGCCGCATCGCTGAGCAGATAAGGTGAGGAGAGCGACGGTCGGGTGCAGGGCGGTGGGGGGAGGGGATTGTAATGATGAAGAAGAGGACAGGAGGGGTGTTGAAGAGGTTGGTGGTGTAATGATAAGGAGGATTGGGGGTCTGGGAGAGCGTAGTGTTGATAAGGAGGACCAGAGGGGGGATCAGGGGTGTAGTGATTAGGGAGTTTAATGTTGATGAGAAGGACTGGGGGGGTGTCAGCTGTGTAATATTGATGAGGTGCTTAAGGTATATGAGGTGATGAGGAGACTGAGGATGGAGTGCATGGGGTGTATGGGGTGAAGAGGATGGAGTGCATGGGGTGTATGGGGTGAAGAGGATGGAGTGCATGGGGTGTATGGGGTGAAGAGGATGGAGTGCATGGGGTGTATGGGGTGAAGAGGATGGAGTGCATGGGGTGTATGGGGTGAAGAGGATGGAGTGCATGGGGTGTATGGGGTGAAGAGGATGGAGTGCATGGGGTGTATGGGGTGAAGAGGATGGAGTGCATGGGATGTATGGGGTGATGAGGAGACTGAGGATGGAGTGTATGGGGTGATGAGGAGACTGAGGATGGAGTGCATGGGGTGATGAGGAGACTGAGGATGGAGTGCATGGGGTGTATGGGGTGATGAGGATGGAGTGCATGGGGTGATGAGGATACTGAGGATGGGGTGCATGGGGTGTATGGGGTGATGAGGAGACTGAGGATGGAGTGCATGGGGTGTATGTGGTGATTAGGAGACTGAGGATGGAGTGCATGGGGTGTTTGGGGTGATTAGGAGACTGAGGATGGAGTGCATGCGGTGATGAGGAGACTGAGGATGGAGTGCGTGGGGTGATGAGGAGACTGAGGATGGAGTGCATGGGGTGATGAGGAGACTGAGGATGGAGTGCATGGGGTGTATGGGGTGAAGAGGATGGAGTGCATGGGGTGTATGGGGTGAAGAGGATGGAGTGCATGGGGTGTATGGGGTGAAGAGGATGGAGTGCATGGGGTGTATGGGGTGATGAGGAGACTGAGGATGGAGTGCATGGGGTGATGAGGAGACTGAGGATGGAGTGCGTGGGGTGATGAGGAGACTGAGGATGGAGTGCGTGGGGTGTATGGGGTGATGAGGAGACTGAGGATGAGTGCGTGGGGTGTATGGGGTGATGAGGAGACTGAGGATGGGGTGCATGGGGTGATGAGGAGACTGAGGATAGAGTGCGTGGGGTGTATGGGGTGATGAGGAGACTGAGGATGGGGTGCGTGGGTTGTATGGGTTGATGAGGAGACTGAGGATGGAGTGCATGGGGTGATGAGGAGACTGAGGATGGAGTGCATGGGGTGTATGGGGTGAAGAGGATGGAGTGCATGGGGTGTATGGGGTGAAGAGGATGGAATGCATGGGGTGTATGGGGTGAAGAGGATGGAGTGCATGGGGTGTATGGGGTGAAGAGGATGGAGTGCATGGGGTGTATGGGGTGAAGAGGATGGAGTGCATGGGGTGTATTGGGTGAAGAGGATGGAGTGCATGGGGTGTATGGGGTGAAGAGGATGGAGTGCATGGGGTGTATGGGGTGAAGAGGATGGAGTGCATGGGGTGTATGGGGTGATGAGGAGACTGAGGGTGGAGTGCATGGGGTGATGAGGAGACTGAGGATGGAGTGCATTGGGTGAGGAGGAGACTGAGGATGGAGTGCATGGGGTGATGAGGAGACTGAGGATGGAGTGCATGGGGTGATGAGGAGACTGAGGATGGAGTGCATGGGGTGATGAGGAGACTGAGGATGGAGTGCATGGGGTGATGAGGAGACTGAGGATGGAGTGCATGGGGTGAATGGGGTGATGAGACTGAGGATAGAGTGCATGGGGTGTATGGGGTGATGAGGAGACTGAAGATGGGGTGTGTGGGGTGTATGGGGTGATGAGGAGACTGAAGATGGGGTGTGTGGGGTGTATGGGGTGATGAGGAGACTGAGGATGGGTTGTGTGGGGTGTATGGGGTGATGAGGAGACTGAAGATGGGGTGTGTGGGGTGTATGGGGTGATGAGGAGACTGAGGATGGGGTGTGTGGGGTGTATGGGGTGATGAGACTGAGGATGGGGTGCGTGGGGTGTATGGGGTGATGAGGAGACTGAGTATGGGGTATATGGGGGTGATGAGGAGACTGAGGATAGAGTGCATGGGGTGATGAGGAGACCGAGGATGGAGTGTGTGGGGTGTATGGGGTGATGAGAAGACCGAGGGTGGGTTGTGTGGGGTGTATGGGGTGATGAGACTGAGGATGGGGTGCGTGGGGTGTATGGGGGTGATGATTAGACTGAGGATGGGTTGTGTGGGGTGTATGGGGGGATGAGACTGAGGATGGGGTGCGTGGGGTGTATGGGGTGATGAGGAGACTGAGGATGGAGTGCGTGGGGTGTATGGGGTGATTCAGTGGTGTATAGTGGTTGACAGTATTATATTAATAGAGGACAGTGGTTGGCAGTATTATAATCAGGGGTACAGTATTTGGCAGTATTATATTCGAGGGTACAGTGGTCGGCAGTATTATATTCAGGGGTACAGTGGTTGGCAGTATTATATTCAGGGGTACAGTGGTTGGCAGTATTATATTCAGGGTACAGTGGTTGGCAGTATTATATTCAGGGTACAGTGGTTGGCAGTATTATATTCAGGGTACATTGGTTGGCACTATTATATTAATAGAGTACAGTGGTTGGCAGTATTATATTCAGGGGTACAGTGGTTGGCAGTATTCAGGGGGTACAGTGTTTGGCAGTATTATATTCAGGGGGTACAGTATTTGGCAAGGTTATAATGATTATTGTCATCATACAGAGGATGAGGATCTACTGACAAATTAAGGAACCAATGATGTCCAGGTGTCAGACTCTGCAGAGAAGATGGAAGAAATCCTGGTGTCTGGACCAGATGAAGAAGAAAAGTAAAGACAACAGAGAAGATGTCACTCAGGTCAGTGATATCATTGTGTATTTTCCTAACTGTCCCATCAGAGCTGTAGTCACTTCAGACATGATGCGAGTTGCAGCTTTCCAACATCTGGGGAGCCACTTGAACCAAGGTGATTGGTGGGGTCCCATGAGTCAGACCCCCACCATAAAAATGGGCTGTTTATTTTAAAATGCCTGGGCCTATTTTTGGTCCCAGTCTGGCCCTGCCTGTAAGTCACTTCTATCACTAAGGATAAGAAGGCAAGGAACATGGGGTTGCCAAGGGGTGTCGTGCTAAGTCCAGGGGTGTGAATGTAAAGGGGAGCACTGCCCTCTGCCTCCCAGCTAGATACGGGTCAGGCTGACCCATGGGAGTACTCACTGGGCCGCACACTGAGAGGGACAGGGGCCACCCGTGGTGGAATTGGCAAGTGGCGACACTACACGCGCGGGGTAAGTGGAGGCCCTCCGGTGGGGTCTAGGTACATGAGGGGGCACAGTGCTGGGGGGGGGGGGGGTGCAGGCACACTCTTTGCACAGGGGCCCTCTGCTGTCTGTGTCCGCCCCTGCTGGGGTCATTACCTACCTATATCCTGGGGGGCATTATGGACCTACTGGAGCTTTTACCCTATAGCAGGCATTTCCTACCTACCTGGGGACATTACCTACTACCTACCTGGGGACACTACTTGCCACCTACCTACTGGGGGCATTGCCTACCTGGGAGCATTACTGTGGCCATTACCTACCTACCTACTGGGGGCATTACCTACCTGGGAGCATTACTGTGGTCATTACCTACCTACCTACCCACCTACTGGAGGCATTACCTTCTATGGAAGGGAAAACAAGCCTCATATGGGTTTGAAGATGACCATTTAAAATAGTTTAGTTAAACAAAAATGTGAAAAGGAAATTGGCCTAAAGAGGTTAACCCCTTAAGGACGCAGGACGTAAATGTACGTCCTGGTGCGGTGGTACTTAACGCACCAGGACGTACATTTACGTCCTAAGCATAACCGCGGGCATCGGAGCGATGCCCGTGTCATGCGCGGCTGATCCCGGCTGCTGATCACAGTCAGGGACCCGCCGGCAATGGCCGACGCCCGCGATCTCGCGGGCGTCCGCCATTAACCCCTCAGGTGCCGGGATCAATACAGATCCTGGCATCTGCGGCAGTGCGCGATTTGAATGAATGATCGGATCGCCCACAGCGCTGCTGCGGGGATCCGATCATTCATAACGCCGCACGGAGGTCCCCTCTCCTTCCTCCGTGCGGCTCCCGGCGTCTCCTGCTCTGGTCTGTGATCGAGCAGACCAGAGCAGGAGATGACCGATAATACTGATCTGTTCTATGTCCTATACATAGAACAGATCAGTATTAGCAATCATGGTATTGCTATGAATAGTCCCCTATGGGGACTATTCAAGTGTAAAAAAAAATGTAAAAAAATGTAAAAGTAAAAGTAAAAAAAAATAAAAATCCCCTCCCCCAATAAAAAAGTAAAACGTCCGTTTTTTCCTATTTTACCCCCAAAAAGCGTAAAAAAAATTTTTTATAGACATATTTGGTATTGTCGCGTGCGTAAATGTCCGAACTATTAAAATAAAATGTTAATGATCCCGTACGGTTAACGGCGTGAACGAAAAAAAAAAGTCCAAAATTCCTACTTTTTTAATACATTTTATTTAAAAAAAATTATAAAAAATGTATTAAAAGTTTTTTTATATGCAAATGTGGTATCAAAAAAAAAGTACAGATCATGGCGCAAAAAATGAGCCCCCATACCGCCGCTTATACGGAAAAATAAAAAAGTTAGGGGTCATCAAAATAAAGGGATTATAAACGTACTAATTTGGTTAAAAAGTTTGTGATTTTTTTTAAGCGCAACAATAATATAAAAGTATGTAATAATGGGTATCATTTTAATCGTATTGACCCTCAGAATAAAGAACACATGTCATTTTTACCATAAATTGTACGGCGTGAAAACTAAACCTTCCAAAATTAGCAAAATTGCGTTTTTCGTTTTAATTTCCCCACAAAAATAGTGTTTTTTGGTTGCGCCATACATTTTATGATATAATGAGTGATGTCATTACAAAGGACAACTGGTTGCGCAAAAAACAAGCCCTCATACTAGTCTGTGGATGAAAATATAAAAGAGTTATGAATTTTAGAAGGCGAGGAGGAAAAAATGAAACGTAAAAATTAAATTGTCTAAGTCCTTAAGGCCAAAATGGGCTGAGTCCTTAAGGGGTTAAAAGGGTTATCAAGGGATAGACAAACAAGGCTAATTTCTTCCAAAAACAGCACCACCACTGTCTTTTTTTGTGTCTGTGGTATTACAACTTCGCTTTATTCAGTTTAAAGGCATCAAGCTGCAATACCACACACAACCTGAGGACAGGGTTGGCGCTGTTTTTTGGGGGGGAAAAATCTGCCGTCTTGGCCTTATGGGAGTTGCAGTTTTGCAACAACTGGAGGCAGCCTTATTAAGAAAAACTGTTATAGGGATAAATTATTTTTACATGGAGAAAAGGAACCAAGAAATTGGCGTAGTCGTCAGGAGTTGAAAATGTTCGGGGAGACCCCAATTAACTGGTATAAAGATCAAGAATTTTTTTACAAAGTAAAAGGAAGCGAAAAAAAAACATAGTCGGCAGGATTTAAACCTGCGCGGGGAGACCCCAATGGATTTCTAGTCCATCGCCTTAACCACTCGGCCACGACTACAGTTGCTCAGATATAACTTTATTTTGCATGTGGTGAGTGCTACTGTAGAGATCAAGTCCTACAGGGATGACTTCAGCAGGTTTATTTAGTAGGACTGTGTGTTATAAGAAAAATCATATAACACATTACCTACCTGGGAACATTACTGTGGTCATTACCTACCTATGTACTGGGGGCATTATGGACCTACTGAGGGCTTCTACCCTATAGCAGACATTTCCTACCTACCTATTGGGGTCATTATCTACTAGCTACCTGGGGCCACTACCTACTACCTACCTACTGGGGGCATTACCTACCTGGGAGCATTACTGTGGTCATTACCTACCTACACACTGGGGGCATTACAGACCTACTGGGGGCTTCTACCCTACTGCAGGCATTTCCTATCTATCTACAAGGGGCATAACCTACTACCTACATAGGAGCACTACTTACTACCTACCTACTGGGGCCCTACCTACCTAGCAGCATTACTCTGGTCATTACCTACCTACTGGAGACATTACCTAATATGGAACGGAAATCCAGCCTCATATGGGTCTGAAGATGAACAAATAAAATAGTTATGACTCTTAGAAGGCGAGGAGGAAAAAACAAAAAAGACAAAATGAAATTAACTTAAAGGGATACGAAAACAGGGATAATTTCTTCCAAAACAGCACCACCCCTGTCCTTTGGTTGTGTGTGGTATTACATTCACTTCAATGACACCGAGCTGCCACAACCTGAGGACGAGGTTGGCGCTGTTTTTGGAAAAAAAACAATCTGCCGATCGGGCCTTATGGGAGTTGTAGTTTAGCAACAACTGGTGGCAGCCTGATTAAAAAAGACTGATACAGGGATAAATTATTATTACAAAGAGAAAAGGAACTAAAACTTTACGTAGTCGGCAGGATTCGAACCTGCGCGGGGAGACCCCAATGGATTTCAAGTCCATCGCCTTAACCACTCGGCCACGACTACAGGTGCTCAGTGACTGATATGTTTTGCATGTGCTGAGTGCTACTGTAGAGATCAGGTCCCACAGGGATGACTTCAGCAGGTTTATTTAGTAGGACTGTGTAATATAAGACAAATCATATAACACATTACCTACCTGGGAACATTACTGTGGTCATTACCTACCTACTTAGGGCTTCTACGCTATAGCAGGCATTTCCTACCTACCTACTGGGGGCATTACCTACCTACCTGGAAGCACTACTTACTACCTACTGGGGGCATTTCCTACCTGGAAGCATTACTTACAACTGACCTACTGGGGGCATTACCTACCTGGGAGCATTACTGTGGTCATTACCTACCTACCTACCCACCTACTGGAGGCATTACCTAATATGGAAGGGAAAACAAGCCTCATATGGGTCTGAAGATGAACATTTAAAATAGTTTAGTTAAACAAAAATGTGAAAAGGAAATTGGCCTAAAGAGGTTAAAGGGGTTATCAAGGGATAGACAAACAAGGCTAATTTCTTCCAAAAACAGCACCACCACTGTCTTTTTTTGTGTGTGTGGTTTTACAACTTCTCTTTATTCAGTTTAATGGCATCAAGCTGCAATACCACACACAACCTGAGGACAGGGTTGGCGCTGTTTTTTGGGGGAAAAAATCTGCCGTCTGGGCCTTATGGGAGTTGCAGTTTTGCAACAACTGGAGGCAGCCTTATTAAGAAAGACTGTTATAGGGATAAATTATTTTTACATGGAGAAAAGGAACCAAGAAATTGGCGTAGTCGTCAGGAGTTGAAAATGTTCGGGGAGACCCCAATTAACTGGTATAAAGATCAAGAATTTTTTTACAAAGTAAAAGGAAGCGAAAATAATTGACGTAGTCGGCAGGATTTGAACCTGCGCAGGGAGACCCCAATGGATTTCTAGTCCATCGCCTTAACCACTCGGCCACGACTACAGTTGCTTAGTTAAAATTTATTTTGCATGTGATGAGTTCTACTGAAGAGATCCTACAGGGATGACTTCAGCAGGTTTATTTAGTAGGACTGTGTGTTATAAGAAAAATCATATAACACATTACCTACCTGGGAACATTACTGTGGTCATTTCCTACCTATGTACTGGGGGGAATTATGGACCTACTGAGGGCTTCTACCCTATAGCAGACATTTCCTACCTACCTATTGGGTCATTACCTACTACCTACCTACTGGGGGCATTACCTACCTGGGAGCATTACTGTGGTCATTACCTACCTACACACTGGGGGCATTACAGACCTACTGGGGGCTTCTACCCTACTGCAGGCATTTCCTATCTACCTACTAGGGGCACAACCTACTACCTACATAGGAGCACTACTTACTACCTACCTACTGGGGCCCTACCTACCTAGCAGCATTACTCTGGTCATTACCTACCTACTGGAGACATTACCTAATATGGAACGGAAAACCAGCCTCATATGGGTCTGAAGATGAACAAATAAAATAGTTATGACTCTTAGAAGGCGAGGAGGAAAAAACAAAAAAGACAAAATGAAATTAACTTAAAGGGATACGAAAACAGGGATAATTTCTTCCAAAACAGCGCCACCCCTGTCCTTTGGTTGTGTGTGGTATTACATTCACTTCAATGACACCGAGCTGCCATACCACACACAACCTGAGGACGAGGTTGGCGCTGTTTTTAGAAAAAAAACAAATCTGCAGTCCAGGCCTTATGGGAGTTGTGGTTTAGCAACAACTGGTGGCAGCCTGATTAAGAAAGACTGATACAGGGATAAATTATTATTACAAAGAGAAAAGGAACTAAAAACTTAACGTAGACGGCAGGATTCGAACCTGCGCGGGGAAACCCCAATGGATTTCAAGTCCATCGCCTTAACCACTCGGCCACGACTACAGGTGCTCAGTGACTGATATGTTTTGCATGTCTTGAGTGCTATTGTAGAGATCAGGTCCCACAGGGATGACTTCAGCAGGTTTATTTAGTAGGACTGTGTGATGTAAGACAAATCATATAACACATTACCTACCTGGGAACATTACTGGGGTCATTACCTACCTACTTAGGGCTTCTAAGCTATAGCCAGCATTTCCTACCTACCTACTGGGGGCATTACCTACCTACCTGGAAGCACTACTTACTACCTACTGGGTGCATTACCTACCTGGGAGCACTACTTACAACCTACCTACTGGGGGCATTACCTACTTTGGACCACTACTTACTACCTACCTACTACCTACCTACTGGGGGCATTACCTACCTGGGAGCACCTAATATGGAAGGGAAAAACAGCCTCATATGGGTCAAAAGAGGAACATATAAAATAGTTACGGCTCTTAGAAGGCGAGGAGGAAAAAACAAAAAAGACAAATTGAACCGAGCTTAAAGGGGTTAAAGGGGCTATCAAGGGATACAAAAACTTGGCTAATTTCTTCCAAAACAGTGCCACCCCTGTCCTTCGGTTGTGTGTGGTATTACAACTTGTCTTCATTCACGTCAATGGCACTGAGCTGCAATACCACACACAACCTTAGGACAGGGTTGGCGCTGTTTTTGGGATAAAAAATCTGCCATCCGGGCCTTATGGGAAATGCAGTTTTGCAACAACTGGAGGCAGCCTGGTTCAGAAAGACCGATAAAAGAAACCGAAAAATTGACAAAGTCAGCACCAGTTGAACCGATGCGGGGAGACCCCAATGAACTAATATAGGGATACATAATTTTTTTTACTTGGAGAAAAAGCTAACGAAGTCGGCCGGTTTCAAACCTGCTCGGGGAGACCCCAAAGGATTACTAGTCCATCGCCTTAACCACTCGGCCACGACTACAGATGATCAGATGGCAATACGTTCTGCATGTGGTGAGTGCTACGGCAGAGATCAAGTCCCACAGGGAGATCTTCAGCAGGATTATTTAGTAGGACTATGTAATATAAGACAAATCATTTAACTAGAAACCATAACTATAGACTATTCCCCTCTAGTCGGCCACGTACATAGACAAAAAGTATACAACACAGGATTGGGCAGTACATGGAAGCTGTGATGGCCGAGTGGTTAAGGCGTTGGACTCGAAATCCAATGGGGTTTCCCCGCACAGGTTCAAATCCTGTTCACAGCGTAAATTTTTGAACAAAAAAATTTAACTCTAAATTTCAAAAATATTCAAAATTGTGTAAAAAAAAATTTGTTCCATCATGGTAAGAAAAATAAAAAAAAGTCATGCTCTATGTGTCCCCCCGGAGACCATTTCCCCATGAGGGTGCATGCACACCACGTTTTCACTCTACGGGTGGCGGATCTGGCTGGGGGATGGGAAAACCACGCGCTCCCGTACCCCAACCGGACTGACACCCTAATCCATTGACTTTAATGAGTCAACGTTTTGCTCCAGTCGGCTCATTTTTGACCCGTATCCAGTTTTCTGACCAGACCTCAAAATGTAGAATACTAAGTTTTGAGGTCCAGTCAGAAAAACGGATACGGGTCAAAAATGAGCCGACCGGAGTAAAACAGTGACTCATTAAAGTCAATGGATTAGGGTGTCAGTGCGGCTGGGGTACGGGAGCGCACGGTTTTCCCCTCCCACCGCAGGATCCGACACCCATAGAGTGAAAACATGGTGGGCATGCACCCTTAGGAGCCCTACCTCACAGCTGAAGGAGCCCTACCTCACAGATCCCTGATTCAGAACCCCCAAACCTATATTCGACTCACACCCATGAACTTATTTTTCGTTGATGGCCGAGTGGTCATGGTGTTGGACTTGTGATACAATGGGGTGTACCCGCACAGGTTCAAATCCTGTTCACAGTGAAAAACTTTTAAACAAAAATTTGAACTCTAAATTTAAGAACATTTTCTAAATTGTGTGGAAAAAAAGTTTTGTTTTTTTTTATACATTTTTCCTAATTTTCCATAATCTAAATGGAATTGTTTTAATTTATTTATTTTTATGTTTAAGGTTGTCAAAGGGTCTTTCAAGTTATACAGATTCTAAAGGTTCACCTATCCCTTGTTCTTCCAGAACAGGGGTCTCCAAACTGTGGGCATTCAGCTGTTGCAAAAATTACAACTCCCATGCTGGGAGTTGTAACTTTGTACACAGCTGGAGGGCCACAGTTTAGAGACCACTGATCTAGACTGGTCCGGTCATGCTGGGAGTTTTAATTTTGCAACAGCTGGAGGTCCACAGTTCTGAGACCACAGGTCTAGTCCAGGAAATGGCTGTCGGGCCATGCTAGGAGTCATAATTTTGCAACAGCTGGAGGTCCACAGTTTGGAGACCACAGGTCTAGTCCAGGAAATGGCTGTCGGGCCATGCTAGGAGTGATAATTTTGCAACAGCTGGAGGTCCACAGTTTGGAGAACACAGGTCCAGTCCAGGAAACAGCTGTCCGGCCATGCTAGAAGTGATAATTTAGCAACAGCTGGAGGTCCACAGTTTGGAGACCACAGGTCTAGTCCAGTGGCTGTCCGGCCACTTTAGGAGTCGTAATTTTGCAACAGCTGAAGGTCTACAGTTTGGAGACCACTGGTCTAGACTGGTCTAGTCCAGGAAATGGCTGTCCGGTCATGCTGGGAGTCATAATTTTGCAACAGCTGGAGGTCCAAAGTTTGGAGACCACAAGTCTAGTCCAGGAAATGGCTGTCCGGCTATGCTGGGAGCTGTAATTTTTCCAAGGCTGGAGGTCCACAGTCTGGAGACCACTGGTCCAGACCGGTCTAGTCCAGGAAAATGGCTGTCTGGCCACATTGGGAGTTGTAATGTGGAAACAGCTGGAGGCCCACAGTTTGAAGACTACAGGCCGAGATCAGACTTAACCAGTGGTTTCCAAACTGTGGCGCTCCAGCTGTTAAAAAATTACAACTCCCAGTATAGCCGTTGGCTGTCCGACCATGCTGGGAGTCGTAATTTTGCAACAGCTGGAGGTCCACAGTTTGAAGACCACAGGACGAGATCAGTCTTAACCAGTGGTTTCCAAACTGTGGCCCTCCAGCTGTTACAAAATTACAACTCCCAGTATGGCCGGACAGCCGTTGGCTGTCCGACCATGCTGGGAGTCGTAATTTTGCAACAGCTGGAGGCCCACAGTTTGAAGACCACAGGACGAGATCAGTCTTAACCAGTGGTTTCCAAACTGTGGCCCTCCAGCAGTTACAAAATTATAACTCCCAGTATGGCCGGACAGCCGTTGGCTGTCCGACCATGCTGGGAGTCATAATTTTGCAACAGCTGGAGGTCCACAGTTTGAAGACCACAGGACGAGATGAGTCTTAACCAGTGGTTTCCAAACTGTGGCCCTCCAGCAGTTACAAAATTATAACTCCCAGTATGGCCGGACAGCCGTTGGCTGTCCGACCATGCTGGGAGTCGTAATTTTGCAACAGCTGGAGGTCCACAGTTTGGGGACCACTGATCGAGACTGGTCTAGTCCTGGAAAAAAAAATAGGACTACGTTTTGTTTACATCCCTGAAGACCACAGATAGACCCCGCGTTCTTCTCCCACCTTGTTCCTCTGATATGGAAATCTTTCTTTAAGATGTAAATACCGCGGCAGGATGTCGGCTTTGTAAACTGCTGAATCAGGTCTTAAGGAGACCGGAAAAACAGGTTATCGTCTGGTTGTGAGAAGGGAACGTCAACATCCTGGTTCCATGAGTCAAGTCTCCTCCTCCCCACCAGGGGTCAGCATGGGCGGGGATGGTACAATGGTTGGGTTTGCTTAGGTTTTGTTATATACTGTCATATACATATAATACTTTATAGAGGTTTCGCCTAAAGGGGGAAAATACTGGTTCCAGAAAGTTAAACTACTTCTATGTAAATTACTTCTACATAAAAAAAAAAATCTTAATCCTTCCAGTACTTATCAGCTGCTGAATGCTCCACAGGAAGTTGTGTAGTTCTGTCCATGTTCTACCAAGGTTTTTGTCCACAGTATCAAAACAGGATAGTCACGGTCTATGGTTATTTTTCATAGTATAGTATAAAATAAGCCCAAGGACTATATATATATATATATATATATATATATATATATATATATATATGACTCGATTGATGGGGAAATTAAAAAAAATAAAAAATAAAAAAAAAGAGGCATGGCTCTCACAATATGGAAATGTAAATAATAAATATTAAAATTAAAATAAAGAAAAAAATAAGTAAATGAATAAGAAAAATGACACCCAAAAAGTTGCTGAATTTTTTTTTCTAATCCGCTTCCCATTCAATAAATAATTATTAATAATAAATGAATTGACAAAAAAAATAAAAATAAAAAAAAGATAAAAAAAAAAAAAAATAGAAATACAGAATAAATAAATGATTATGCATAAATGCTTTTCAAGAACGATAACATGCCAATTTTATAGTTAAAGTTGTACTCCGCTGCTTAGCGCTTGGAACCAACTGCTCCGAACGCTGGAGGCGGCGCCGGCAGCTCGTGACGTCATGATTTTTTTTAGTCACGCCCCCTCCCATAGACTTGCATTGAGGGGGCAGGGGGCGTGATGTCCTGATGGGGCGTGTCGCCCCATCAGGACATCACGCCCCCGCCCCCTCAATGCAAGTCTATGGGAGGGGGCGTGACTAAAAAAAAATTGGGATGTTATCGTTCTTGAAAAGCAGCGATGAATGAAAAACAAAAAATTAATTAACTCATCACTGTCCTGAGGATGAAGATTGTTGTGTTCAAAAAGATTTAGTACATTTGATGAGATTGGGTATTTTTTCGGTGTACCCTGTGTCTAGAGAAGTGTCAATAGGTTCGTCATAAACTGATTTAAGTATGACTTTTCCAAAAATATGCATATTTTTTAAATCCTTATTTTTTGGGGATTCGCGCTCAGCTTTCCAAGGAGACTGTGCAGAAACAAAGGGGGTAACGCTTTTCTTTCCTTTTAGTAATTGGTGAGGGTCTCAGCATCGGGACCCAAAATCTGTCAAGATCACTACAAAGTCAGATGACCTGTAAGATTTTATCATTTTGCTCATTAGACGGAAAAGTTTAACTGTTTGTTATCTGGTGCTGTGGCTTAGTTGGTTAAAGCGCCTGTCTAGTAAACAGGAGATCCTGAGTTCGAATCTCAGCAGTGCCTTGTACTTTTCTTACAGTCTCTTCCAGGTTTTTCTATATCATTATAAGTAAATTTATGTCCAGACAAGAACAAATCAATCAAAACAAGGCCAGATATACACTCTCTGGACACTTTATTAGGTACACCTTGATAGTATCAGGTTTGACCTCCTTTTGCATTCATTTTCATGACATTTTTTCTACAAGGTTCTAAAAACATTACTATCTGGATATTTTCTCTCTTTTTCGGACCGTTCTCTGTAAACCCTGACCGACCCGTCTGGCACCAACAACGTCACTTAAAGGGGTATTCCAGGAATTTTTTTTATTTGACTATGCTACAGGGGCTGTAAAGTTAGTGTAGTCCATAATATAGTGTCTGTACCTGTGTGTGACGGTTTTCTCACAATTCTTCTGTGATTTTCACCCCATTATTTATTTTTAACAGCAAACAAAATGACTGTTGTCTCAGATTTTTCCCAGCTTGCAATGCGGCCGAGACCTGACATCACTAGTCAGCTGATGACAGGGAGCCTGTCTGCTTCAATGGGTGGAGGGATCGCTTGGTGGGAGAGAGATCAATCTGCAACAGCTGGAGGCACCCTGATTGAAAACCACACTCATTTGAATGGATGCAGCTCATTTATGTTTCAATGGGTGGGGGGGCTGATGTGTGGGAGGGAGGAAAATGGAATTGTGGGATTTGTAGTAAAAAAAAGAAAAGTCAAACAGGAAATACAAGTTCACAAAAAGCTAGCCACAGTGTTATGGTAATCTCACAACATAGCCTTTTAGCCCCAAGACAAGCGCAGATCCTTCCTAAGCATGTCCATTACTGCCTGCCAGGTACATACTAAAATCACATTATGGTGGAGAACCCATTTAAATCCCCATTTTTCCTCATTCTGATGCTCGGTTTGAACTTCAGCAACTTGTCTTGACCTCGTCTACATGCCTAAATGCATTGAGTTGCTGCCGTGTGATCAACTGATTAGCTATTTGTGTTGACAAGGAATTGAAGAGGTGTACCTAATAAAGTGGCCTGTAGATAAGACTGTATGCGTTTTGGGATGAAGATTATTATTTTGGCTTCTAAGTGTCCATCGGAATTAAAGGGGTACTCCGGTGAAAACTTTTTTTTTTTTTTTTTTTTAATTAACTGGTGCCAGAAAGTTAAACAGATCTGTAAATTACTTCTATTAAAAATCTTTTATCTTCCAGTACTTATTAGCAGCTGTATGCTACAGAGGAAATTCTTTGCTTTTTGAATTTCTTTTTTGTCTTGTCCACAGTGCTCTCTTCTGTGCCAGGAACTGTCCAGAGCAGCATAGGTTTGCTATGGGGATTTTTTCCTGCTCTGGAAAGTTCCTAATACGGGCATCAGGTGTCAGCAGAGAGCACTGTGGACAAAACAAAAAAGAAATTCTAAAAACAAAGAATTTCCTCTGTAGCATACAGCTGCTAAAAAGTACTGGAAGGGTAAAGATTTTTTAATAGAAGTAATTTACAAATCTGTTTAACTTTCTTGCACCAGTTGATAAAAAAAAAAAAATGTTTTCCACCGGAGTACCCCTTTAACACCAGAATACGCCATCACTCTGATTATTACGGATTTTCACCACCACCTAACCAGATGTTCCTCTCTCCTCACTACTACTACATCTCACATTCGTACGGTTTATCTATGGTGCGTTCCGGCTCATCATGACCGTATCTAATACACTCAAGCCCTATCTTCTTATTTGCATTCAAGAGGCACTCCGCCCCTAGACATCTTATCCCCTATTCAAAGGCTGTGACACCCCAGATATAAGGTGCATGGAGCAAGCTTCGGGTCAACTGGCGTGATGTCCCATTGACTTAAAGGAGTACTCCGCCCCTAGAGCGTCAGGTGCAGCATCGGAGAGGCTTGTGACATCATGGCCACGCCCCCTCAATGCAAGTCTATGGGAGGGACGTGAAGGCCTTTGGAAAAAAAAAGGCCTGTTTTTTTTTATCCGGGAATACCCCTTTAGGGTCTCTTCACACTTACAGTATTCTGCACTGATTTGATGCGCAGGATTTCAAGCTGTGATCGGTCATTCAGTTTACATTGTAATCTGCAGCAGAAAATCCTGCACGTTAATTCTGCGCAGAATACTGTACATGTGAATGCACCATTAAAGGGGTACTCCGAAGCTAAGACATCTTATCCCCTATCCAAAGGATAGGGGATAAGGTGCCTGATCGCGGGGACCCCCGTGATCTTGCACGCAGCACCCCGTTACCATCAGTCCACGGAGCGTGTTCACTCCGGGTCTGATGACTGACGATCACAGGGCCAGTGCATTGTGATGTCACGGCTCCGCCCCCGTGTGATGTCACACTCCACCCCCTCAATGCAAGCCTATCATTGTTGTAATGATATTCACATTAGTAGAATAGGAAACAAGAATATAATTTTATAGGATTAAACTCAGATCGCTGGATTCAGAGTCCAGAGCGCTAACCATTACACCATGGAACAGCTTGTTGGTAAGACAAACAAAAGGTGGAGGAGCTGAAAAAACATCAAAAATGTTTAGGGTTTTGCTGATACATATTGGCCCTGATTTACTATTGTAAACCCGACCTGTTTTGGGGGGGTTGTTGTGCACCAGAATTTGGTGCATTGTGTCACTAATTGTGTCTGCGCCAGAACAAAAGGAAAAACCCGACCATCTCTCATTATACTCAGAAAGCCTGAAAAATCTGTGTGACCGCCGTGAAAAGGAGCGTGTCCCCAACAGTTTAAAAAAATCCCAACATATTTACTAAGGTTTCCACAGAAAATGTGGTGGATTCCGACAGCTGGGACCCCCAACAATCCCCCCCCCCCTTTGTTGCATACAGGGCCCCATGAACTCAGGCCTGGTGCAAGGATTTTTGCCACCCTAAGCAAAAGCTCCTACCGGTATATAGAGGCGCGTGTAATGTTGGATGGATCTGACCTTAGTGATCGTCCCTGTCTGCCTCAGAAGTGGCGCTACGCTCCTCCAGCAGGCTGAAAAATGCTGATTGTTATAGTGGGGTGGGGGTAGCATGGCAGGGTTTTGCTTGGTGGGCAGATGCTGGCTAACTTTATTGCAGCTGATCCTACAATAAAGTTCTGTTTTGTCCTTTTCTTACAGTCTCTATAAGGTTTTTCTATATCATTATAAGTAAATATCTGTTCAAGCAAAATGGGGCCACACAGCAAAAGACCATTATACAGTAGGATTTCCCAATAGCGAGAGAGATGTCCCCTTATGGGAAAAAAGGTTTAAAAGTCTTTCTATACTGTACTCGCTCCAGAGTGTAATTACCTAAAAAACATGATAAAAATCATTATTGCTGTAGAATCTCCCTTATCAACCCCCCTGTACCATTTCATCCCCCCCTTATACACTGTGCCACCTTATTCCCTGTGTGCCAAATCATCCCCTTCACCCCCTGTGCCTGCCACATTCTTAATATACTTATCATTGTCCTTCTCAATGTCCTTCTTATTGTCCTTCTCATTGTTCTTTTCAGACCCCCCCCCCCCCCCATTGTCCTTCTGACCGGTCTCCAAGTCTTCTGAATGAATTGCCTGAATGAGTATTGGTACTTTTTTTTTTCATGGCTAAAGCTGATGCCATCTTCCACATTTAATGAAAAATGAGCCTTGCCAAGAAATATATAGTTCTAAATGTGTAAAAAATTATCAAAAAGTCCAATCTAAACATGGTACTAATAAGGATCACTGCACAAAAAAAATTATTCCTTATACAGCCCCATATCTATCTATCTATATGTGGTATCCCGGTACCGTATTGCATACAGTACCTTGGTTAGGGGTCCCCAAAGTCAGAGTCTCTAGTAACTGTGGGGTTCCGCTTCTTTAGTCATCCCCTAGTCACCCCTCATATAGTTAATATATTTCTAAAATAAATGTAAATACTGTATAGAAAGTGTAAACTTACCTTGCATAGCGTCGCAGGGCCTGCGGGTCATGTGACTGTGGTTTAGCCTCTATGGTAGGTAAAAGGACCTTTGGAGGTTCTGGGTGATGTAATACCCACAATGCCTTGTAAAGCTGATTGACAGATGGTGAGGACCAATCCTAAAACGGCCAGCCCCTGCCCATATAAGGGAGCTGCAGCCAATAGACGCGCTCTTGCTCTCTTGTTCCTGCGCTGCAAAGCAAGCAGCATCTCTTTGCTCTTGGATTCCGGATCGTTGGAGAGTCAAGATCTGCGCAACTTACAACGACAAATACTAGGCCCCAGCCTGCCGGCCTCGGCCTGAAGCTAAACAGTGAGTTCTTACAACTTCCCCGCTTATGCTAGTGAGACCTCTGGACCTAAACATAACCCTAAATCCAGCAGATCTGCGCATAGTAAATCCTTCTAAGCTAAAGAACTTACAAAAGTCCCAACCATACGTCAATCTCAGCTAAGCTGTATATAGACTCTGTTATAAAGACTGTTCCTGTATTCGCATGTTACAGAAAATCTTCAGTAAAGTTTACGTAAGTTTTCAGCAGAGCTCTGGTTGTGGACAATACTTTATTCTCCATCTACCTATCGCTCTTGGGAAGGGTGGCGATAGGTCAAGCCATACAGCATTTAACCCTCACCCTGGCGTCACGACTGACAAGAGTTAATTATAACCGTGATATAACTCACAGCAACATCCCAACTGTCATACAACCCCCAAGGCACTATATATGTGTATATATATATATATATATATATATATATATATATATATATATATATATATATGAGTTATAGGGGTCAAAAGAGGACAATTTTATGCAAACTCATTTTCTTACAAAAAGTGAGTAATTTTTTAAAGTAGTAAAATTAAACAAAACCTATATCAATGGGGTATTGTCGTAATGATATTCACATCAGTAGAATGGGAAACAACACTACAACACAGTTTGGGGAACCTCCTTATAGGTTCGATATTCAGCAAAAATGTGGTGCACTGAAATGCCCAATTTTGTGCTGCTCTTGGGGACAGTAAGATTTACGCAAAGATAAACCTGTAATAATTGTGGGAGGAAGAATATCATTTTATAGGATTAGAGGAAAAGTCCCACCGAGATTTGAACTCGGATTGCTGGATTCAGGGTCCAGAGTGCTAACCATTAAACCATGGAACCCCACTGGAGGGCTAATTATTAGGGTATGTCTAAGACAAACGAAAGGTGGAGGAGCTGAAACAACTTAAAAAATGTTTAGGTTTTTTGCTGATACATATTGGCCCTGATTTACTATTGTAAACCCGACCTGTTTGGGGCGGGGGGGGGGGGGGGGGGTTGTGCACCAGAATTTGGTGCATTGGGCCACAAATTGTGTCTGCGCCAGAAAAAAGTAAAAACCCGACCAACTCTCATTTTACTCAGAAGCCTGAAAAATCTGTGTGACGGCCGTGAAAAGGAGCGTGTCCCCAACAGTTAAAAAAGATCCCAACATATTTACTAAGGTTTCCACAGAAAATGTGGTGGATTCCGACAGCAGGGACCCCCAACAATCCCCCCCCCCCTTTGTTGCATACAGGGCCCCATGAACTCAGGCCTGGTGCAAGGATTTTTGCCACCCTAAGCAAAAGCTCCTCCCGGTATATAGAGGCGCTCGTAATGTTGGACGGATCTGACCTTAGTGATCGTCCCTGTCTGCCTCAGAAGTGACGCTGCGCTCCTCCAGCAGGCTGAAAAATGCTGATTGTTATAGTGGGGTGGGGGTAGCATGGCGAGGTTATGTTTGATGGGCGGATGATGGCTAACTTTGTTGCAGCTGATAGAGCGGCACCCCCATCAAGAGGGTGCTCTAAGCGGCTGCCTATTTTGCCTATGGGCAGAACTGGCAATGCATCAACTTACCCATCCTTGGCACGTTCCGGCTCCCACTTTCCTGGACAAGAGCAGGACATCACTGCTGTCGGAGATTGGCTGAACGGGCTGTCACTTGCGCTTGTCAGGTGCCAGGGGCAGGTAAGTAAGTAAACGGTGACACCTAAAGAGTATTGCAAGGGTTCAAGCTGTCGGCCCCCCCCCCCCCCCCCCGATCAGACACATCTGCTATCCTGTGGATGGGGGATAAGTTCAGTTCTTTAGAATCCCCCTTTAATGACACTAACACTTTAAATTAAATAAAAAGTCAGGTCTCGGCCGCATTGCAAGCTGGGAAAAATCTGAGACAACAGTCATTCTGTATGCTGATAAAAATAAATATTGGGGTGAAAATCACAGAATAATTGTGAGAAGCCGTCACACACAGGTACAGACACTATATTATGGACTACACTAACTTTACAGCCCCTGTAGCATAGTCAAATAAAATTAAAATCCTGGAATACCCCTTTAAGGTTAGCGGTATAGAGAGAGTCCGTTCACCTCGGCGAGGAGGTGATTGGAGTCAGGTAGTGTTCTGACGGGAAGCATTCTGGACTTTGTCTCTGGACACTAGCTTCCCGTCTGGGTTAAATTATAAACATGATTTGTCTTATATATATTGAAGCTCCTTTTATATCTATCATATTCTGATTGCATGTTCATTGGGTGCGCTATTGTCTAGGTGTGCATATACCTGTATTACGTTTATTTTGGAATCCTATATGTTTGCATATTATAATTTCTGCCAATTTCTTTCCTCCCCCCCTTTTTTCCCCTCCTTTTCTCAATCCTTGTCTCCTTCCCTCTCGTCCCCTTCCCTCACATAATCTCTGATCCTCCCAAGACCTCTGCCTCCCTTCATCTGCACCTCACACAACCATCTCCAATACTTATCCCATGCTTCCCCCATACACCGAAATTCTCTACCCCGACACATCCGGCTCTCCCGACCCCTCGTGACTTCTTGCCCGCCCCCTTGCGACGTCTCGCCCGCCCCCTCAATGAAAGTCTATGGGAAGGGGTGCGACCGCTGTCCCGCCCCCTTCCGATAGACTTTGGTCTAGACGGGTGTGGCGTCACGTTGGGGCGGGCGAGAAGTCACGAGGGGGTCAGGCGTGGCATCATGCCCGGCGGCCGCGAACACGGAAGCCCGCACACAGCGTTCGGAGTAATGAACTTCTGGACGCTGTGAGCGGAGCTCCGAAAGTCAGGGCAGCGCACAACCCCTTTAACCCTTATGGAATGTATCATATGTGTCCTGGAACCAAGGGAGCAACAAAAACAAATGTCCAACCTAGAGATTCCCTAATTTCTTCAGACCTGTATGGTTCCATGGTGTAATGGTTAGCACTCTGGACTCTGAATCCAGCGATCCGAGTTCAAATCTCGGTGGGACCTTTCCTCTTTTATTCTTGCTGTTTCAATCCTATAAAATAAATAATCTTTCTCCCAAAACGGTTAAAGACTTGGCTATAGGCCACTTTATTTAAGTGACTGTGAATGTGACATGGTTGTTGGTGCCGGTGTGAGTATTATTCACAAAATGCTGATCTCATTGGATTTTCACGCACAACCACCTCTGGGGTTTACAGAGAATGGTCCAAAAAAGAGAGAAACTATCCAATGAGGAATATTTCCAGCACCTTGTAGAAAAAATGTCATTAAAAATTTATGCAAAAGTGGGGCCAACCGGGTACTAGCAAGGTGTACCTAATAAAGTGCCCAGAGTGTATATTTGGCCCTGTCTTGTTTGATTTGTTCTTATTTGAACAGATATTTACTTATAATGATATAGAAAAACCTCGAAAGGTGTTATGATGCTAGTAGTGATGATTTTGTTAACTTTATTGCAATTGGGTAGAATTTTTTTTTTTTTAAATTATAACTAAATTAACACACTATTGCAGGTATTTCATAAAAACATTGCTCTATTCCAAGATTTTTCATGCAAACATGATTGCTGGACTCTCCAAGCAAGTATCACTATACAAGGTAGTGTGGCCGAGCGGTCTAAGGCGCTGGATTTAGGCTCCAGTCTCTCTGGAGGCGTGGGTTCGAATCCCATCACTGCCAGTGTTTTTCTGTTTGTTACTTTATTTTATTTTTTTGTTAATTGTGAATTACTATATTTTCTCCCCCATAAGACTTGTGAAGATTTCCCAAAGTAGCTCACACCAGATTTAGCATATGTCTATTTGAAAGCTATAAAGTATATTTTTGTTTATTTATTCAAGTCATTTTTGTCAACTTTTTTTTTTTCTGGTGTACGTAGATCTGTTTCTGTAATTTTTATAGCGAAAATGTTGAAAAATATATCTTAAATATGTTTTTCATATGATTTTTATTATTTCTTTATTTTGATTTCTTTTAGTTTTCTCTTTTTTTTATTATTAGTGTGGCTAAAATAAGAAAAAAAAAAGGTTCCATTACAGACGGAAAATTTGAGAGGAAATGTGTTATGTTTTTTATTATGTACAGGTCATTTGTCTGAATTTGTTGTAGGGACCATATATACCCTTGAGATATGTTCATACATTTGGCAATTTTTAAACACAACATGTGAACACAGACTTACACCTAATTTTCATAACTGTAGAATCAGGGCTGGTCAGGTCCTTTGGGCCGAAATATGTAGTCATGCTTCAGATACTTGAAGGGGTTATCTAGTATTAGAAGAATGCAAAAACAGCACCACTCCTGTCCACAGGTTGTGTCTGGTATCACAGCTCAGCTTCATTGAGGGAGTCTCTCCAGCCACCCTGTAAGTAGTCCCCTGGGCTGGAGTTATACTTACCAGATCCTGTCGCTCCGGCCATAGTGACGTCCCCTTGGCTTGCTTGATGGCTCACGTCATCGTTCTGCACCCTAAGCAGACGGAGTGGAGCGATGACACAAGCTGTCAATCACGCCCAGGAAGTGTCACTACGGCCGGAGCGATGGGACCTGTTAGGCATAACTCTTCGCACAGGGAACTACTTACAGGCCAGCGGGGGAGACTTTATAATTTCATATCCTCTCCAACCCTGGGGGCAGAAGCAATCCCCCCACGATTGTGAGGATACAGATTTTACCATATATAACATAGTTACATAGTTTGTAAGGTTGAAAAAACACAAGAATCCATCGAGTCCAACCTAGAACCTCACTACGCTGATCCAGGCAAAAACCTCATGAGGCTGATGCCAATTTTCCCATGACCAAGGAAAAAATCCTTCCTGATCCCAATGTGGTATCAGAAAAAATCCCTGGATCAACGTCCTATTCTCGTTAATCCATTACCTGTATTATTAAAGTTTTCTAGAAAAACATCCGGGGCCCCCTTGAACTTTTTTATTGAGTGAGATATCACAACATCATGTGGCACAGAGTTCCATAGTCTCACTGCTCTAAGAGTAAAGAATCTCTGTCTGTGATAATGGTGAAACCTTCTTTCCTCTAGACGTAGAGGATGCCCCCTTGTCATGGTTATCGGCCTAGATATAAAAAGATCACAAGAAAGATCTCTGTCCTGTCCATTCACATATTTATACATTGCAGCTCATCCAGGATAGCACATCAATGCGAGCTGTGGCAAGAAGGTTTGCTGTGTCTGTCAGCATAGTGTTCAGAGCATGGAGGCGCTACCAGGAGACAGGTCAGTACATCAGGATGGAAGAGACTGTAGGAGGGCAACAACCCAGCAGCAGGACCGCTACCTCCGCCTTTGTGCAAGGAGGAGCAGGAGGAGCACTGCCAGAGCCCTGCAAAATGACCTCCAGCAGTTCACAAATGTGCATGTGTCCACTCAAACGGTCAGAAACAGACTTCATGAGGGTGGTATGAGGGTCCGACGTCCACAGGTGGGGGTTGTGCTTACAGCCCAACACTGTGCAGGACATTTGGCAGAGAACACTAAGATTGCCAAATTAGCCACTGGCGCCCTGTGCTCTTCACAGATCAAAGTAATAAGGATTACATTATGATTTTGATTACAGATATATATATATATATATATATATATATATATATATATTAAAAATAAATTCCAGCAATAACTCCAACAGTACTCACGGGTTCAAGTGAAAAAACACAACGGTGTTTATTTAAACCATGTTCAGATGCAACATTTCAGTGATATCCACCACCTTTTTCAAGCATGCTTGAAAAAGGTGGTGGATATCACTGAAACGTTGCATCTGAACATGGTTTAAATAAACACCGTTGTTTTTTTTCACTTGAACCCGTGAGTGCTGTTGGATTTATTGCTGGAATTTATGGATGTGGTCTGCGACTGGGACTACGTTTTCTTCCTATTGCACCCGGATTACTATTTTGAGACTTACAGTGGTTGTGCTGTCCTCCGCCATTTGGGAATATATATTAAAAATAGATATTTTCCTTATGAGACATATCTGCTTGCTATCTGCTTGTGACTAAGATGAAGACCTCTGGACGAGGCCAAATGAAGCAAGAAGAAATTGGAAGTTGGAGACAAAACATTTGAAGAAGTATAGACTGTGCAGAAGGACAGATACATCCGGAATTTTCTGATAGAATAGGGACATGGCAACATAAGTGACCTATGGTTAAGAAAGAAATGAATCATTAATATGCTAATATACACAGATACAATACTCAAATAACCAATCAAAATATAACATGATGATTTTGACATGATAACTAACCTCCCCTTTTTGTCAAATGTAAAACCCAATCTACTTCTGTATAATAAACAGAACTCCTTGGGACAGCTCCTTAGCCAGTATGCTGAGAAGGTGATATATGCAAACATTTTGTCTGGTGTTTATTTCTTGTGTCGACACTCAGCAGTATACAGCGGCAGTCACTCACAGTTTAAGGCCTAACCAGCAGCCAACCTTAACAAAAGCAGGTTCACACTGAGCACATGTGACAGACGTGACAGAGTCTGGAGATGCCGTAGAGAATGTTCTGCTGCCTGCAACATCCTCCAGCATGACCAATTTAACGGTGGGTCAATAATGGTGTGGGGTGGCATTTCTTTAGGGGGCTGCACAGTCCTCCATGTGCTTGCCAGAGGTAACCTGACTGCCATTAGGTACCAAGATGAGATCTTAGCACATTCCACTATGTAAAGATGAAAGTATTTCATTCGTTTAGTTCATTCATTCAGATCTAGGTTGTGATATCTTAGTGTTCCCTTTATTTTTTTGAGCAGTGTATTTTGTAACCAGAAAGGAAGGGCTATATTTTGGAGGACCAAAGGGTACTCGGGTGGAAAACCTTTTTTTTTTTTTAATCAACTGGTGCCAGAAAGTTAAACAGATTTGTAAATTACTTCTATTTAAAAAATATGAATCCTTCCAGTACTTATCGGGTGCTGTATAATACAGAAGAAGTTCTTTTCTTTTTGAATTTCTTTTCTGTCTGTCCACGGTGCTCTCTGCTGACATTTCTATTCATGTCAGGAACTGTCCAGAGCAGGATAGGATTGCTATGGGGAACTGTTCCTGCTCTGGATAGTTCCTGACATGGACAGAGGTGTGAGCAGAGAGAAATGTGGTCAGATAGAAAATAAATTCAAAAAGAAAAGAACTTTCTCTGTATTATACAGCAGCTGATAAATACTGGAAGGATTGAGATTTTTAAATAGAAGTAAATTACAAATCTGTTAAACTTTTTGTCACCAGTTGATTTAAAAAAAAAATGTTTTCCACCACAGTACCCCTTTAAGTACGTAAAGTAGTAGCAAAGTAGTAAAATTAAGAAATATTAAGATTTTTATTTCATTTGCCTTATTTCAAGTAACCATAGTGAATGGAAAGATTATATCTAAAGTTAAAAGTTCATGTCTTAGAAAAAAAAAAAAAATGATTAATGATTTAAAAAAATAAAAAATAATAATGCTAAGGTTCCACCGAGATTTGAACTCGGATCGCTGGATTCAAAGTCCAGAGTGCTAACCATTACACCATGGAACCCACCTGCCAGCACTGCATTACCTGTCATAACGTGTTAATGTGACAATGTAAAATTATGACAGTAAATTATTCCTGGCAGATCGTAGTAATGTAAATCTCCATGTAATTATATATTTCGGTCCCTCCCTAACGCTCACTACTATAAGTGTGGATGAGGAAAAGGGTACATATTAGCCACTTTAAGGTATTTATCAACTTGTATTATTGCGTACAAATTTCTCATGCTCCATAATTCTACGCGTTTCTCCCATATGTTTCAGATGGGTTCATCAGGGGTGAAATTCTTCAAGGAGAAATGCTTAACATATTACAGATTATACAGAAACAATGAAATGTGCTTGAGGTGAAAGAAAAAAATTATAATCTATATATATATCTATATCTATCTATCTATCTATCTATCTATCTAGAAAATTCATAAAAAGCAGCACATCCAGAATAGTGAAATGGGTGCAAGCCTGTTGAACCTCGGTGCAGTGGATCAGGAGTACTGTGGTACAGGGGGTACTTAATTGTATCCTTTGATACACAGCCAGGTACACAAATCAATGGTGAGACTGCTGTGTTCCGGCCCCGTGACTGTACCATTGCAAGTGATAATTGTATGTATGTAGGGGTTTACTGGGAGTTACCTAGTGTAACCTAGTTCCTATGTTCACTGTATAAGTTAGAACAACTGAACCGGCCATATATTAGTTTGCCAGTATCGGCACTTCTATATTTACCTTTTCTAAAATGGCGCCCGCAGCTTCAAACTACTTACGTACATGCGCAATAGAGTGCCATTGATTGGCTCTACATTACAATACACTCTTGCTGGACTCCTCCTGTTGGAGCCTAGCAACCATGACGCCACACTGTTATTGGTTAATATTCTCCTTACCCGGAAGTCTACATCCGGCAATGTTAGCTGGGGCTCCGGGGTTGCGGACTATGGCGGCGCACACGAGGTCAGTGGCGTGGTTGGCACCATGACAATTAATGTTTTTAATCTTATACACCTGTACACTGTCACTGTTGACACTTATGCTACACTTTTTTATGTCGATCCATAGAAGTGTGTTGGTAGATCGACATATATAATAACGTGCCAAATGCATGTTTAGAGCACTAGGATTACTATGTATAGTTATTATACTATATATGACTGTATATCACGGTTTTTATACTTTGTTTATATTTTGTTTTGATTGTGATGTCACTGATTATGCTAATGTGTGATGATGTCATTAATTGGGGAAGTGTGTATTTAAACCCCTCTGAATCACTTGTATGCACTTGAAAATGGCGGTGAGAGATCGCCGAAACGTTGTTTTTTACATCATGGAATAAATTCACGATTTTTTGGATTATACTATCGTGGTGTGCTGCCTTTATCCATTTTATATCTATCTATCTATCTATCTATCTATCTATCTATCTATATATATATATATATATATATATATATCTCAATGTGTGTGTGTGTGTGTGTGTGTATGTTCCAGTATCACGTCCAAACGGCTAAATATATTAACATGAAACTTGGCCACATGTTACTTATATGTCAACAACAAACATAGGATGGGTAATTTAACCCTTAATCATGCCCATTTGCCAGGGTCGGGGTCTTTGTTCAAAGTCCCATAGAAGTCTATGGGAAACATAACTTCCAAACGGCTGGAGATATTTCGATAACACTTGGTCACATGTTACTTATATGTCCACTCGGCTGCCATCAGAAATTTCAGGGCCACTCACACAGTTCAAGGCCTATTTGCCACTATATAGTTGTTGTACGCCCCTTTCTGCTGTTAACCGTTGCCCCCAATGCTGTATCAATGCACAGCGGGCGTGCGCAGGGGTGTAGCTACAAACCACAGGGCCCTGACGCAAAAAATTACCTGTACCATGAATAGAATACTGCCATACACTGTACCCTGAATATAATACTGCTGTACACTGTACACACTAAAAATAATCCTGCCACACACTGTACCCTGAATATAATACTGCCATACACTGTACTCTGAATATAATACTGCCACAAACTGTACCCTGAATATAATCCTGCCACACACTGTACCCTGAATATAATCCTACCACACACTGTACCCTGAATATAATACTGCCATACACTGTACCCTGAATATAATACTGCCACACACTGTACCCTGAATATAATACTGCCACACACTGTATCCACTAAATTTAATATTGCCACACACTGTACCCTGAATATAATACTGCCACACACTGTAACCTGAATATAATAATGCTATACACTGTACCCTGAATATAATCCTGCCACACACTGTACCCTGTATATAATACTGTCATATACTGTACCCTGAATACAATACTGCCACACACTGTATCCACTGACTATAATACTGCCATACACTGTACCCTGAATATAATACTGCTATACACTGTATCAACTAAATATAATCCTGCCATACACTGTACCCTGAATATAATACTGCCACACACTGTATCCATTGAATATAATACTGCCACACACTGTACCCTGAATATAATGCTGCCCCACACTGTATCTACTTAAAATAATCCTGCCAAACAAAAAATAATAATCTTGCCACACACTGTATCCACTGAATATAATCCTACAACCCACTGTACTCTGAATTGAATACTGCCAGACACTGTACCCTGAATAGAATACTGCCGCACACTGTACCCTGAATAGAATACTGCCAGACAATGTATCTACCGAATATAATCCTGCCACACACTGTATTCTGAATATAATACTGCCACACACTGTAACCTTAATATAATACTGCTAGACACTGTATCTACTGAATATAATACTGCCACACACTGTAGCCTGAATATAATACTGCCAGACACTGTATCTACTGAATATAATGCTGCCACACACTTTACCCTGAATATAATACTGCCACACACTGTACCCTGAATAAAATACTGCCACACACTGTACCCCCTGAATATAATACTGCCACACACTGTACCCCTGAATATAATACTGCCATACACTGTACCCCTGAATATAATACATCCACACACTGTACCCTTAATATAATACTGCCAGACACTGTATCTACTGAATATAATACTGCCACACACTTTACCCTGAATATAATACTGCCACACACTGTACCCTGAATATAATACTGCCACACACTGTACCCTAAATATAATACTACAGGTAAAGAAGAAAGCGTAGTGGCACTCACCAGTTAGGTTACTTCATAGGTAGCTTTATTCCATAAGAAGGTGCATTGACATGGGCGGCATCAGATCCGGCCGGACCGGGACGCCAGTGCGTTCGCTCTCTGGGACTTGTGCTGAATATAATACTGTCACACACTGTACCCTGAATAAAATACTGCCACACACTGTACCCCGGAATATAATACTGCCATACATGCATACACATCATGTATACATATACACCCCCTCTTATCCTTATCCTCGTGTCCTCATCACTCCTCATCACCCCCATAACCCCCGCCAAACCTCTTATCACCCCCATAACCCCCCTGCACCTCTTATCACCCTAATAACCCCCCTGCTCTTCTCATCACTCCCATAACCCCCTGCACCTCTCATCACCCCATTACTCCCCTGCACCTCTCATCACCCCCATACCCCCATAACCCCCTGCACCTCTTATCACCCTCATCATCCCCCCATGCACCTCTCATCACCCCGCCTGCGCCTCTTATCACCCCCCATAACCCCCCTGCACCTCTTATCACCCCCCCTGCACCTCTTATCACCCCCCCTGCCCCTCTTATCACCCCCATAACCCTCTGCACCTCTCATCACCCCCCCTGCACCTCTCATCACCCCCCCGCACCACTCATCACCTCCATAACCCCCCACCACCTCTCATAACCCCCCCCACCTCTCAAAACCCCTCTGCAACACTCATCACCTCCATAACCCCCCACCACCTCTAATAACCCCCCTGCATCTCTCATCACCCCCCATCACCCCCCTGCACCTCTCATCAACCCCATAACCCCCTTGCACCTCTTATCACCCCCATAACCCTCCTGCACCTCTCATCACCCCCATGCACCTCCCATCACCCCCATAACCCCCTGCACCTCTCATCCCCCCTGCACCTCTTATCACCCCCATAACCCCTCTGCACCTCTCATCACCCCACCTGCCCCTCTTATCATCCCCATAACCCCCCCTGCACCTCTTATCACCCCCATAACCCCCCTGCACTTCTCATCACCCCCTGCACCTCTTATCACCCCCATAACCCCCTCCACCTCTCATCACTCCCACGCACCACTCATCACCTCCATAACCCCCCACCCCCTCTCATAACCCCCCTGCATCTCTCATCACCCCCCTGCACCTCTCATTACCCCCATAACCCTCCTGCACCTCTCATCACCCCCCTACACCACTCATCTCCCCCCCCTGCACCACTCATCACCTCCATAACCCCCCCTGCACCACTCATCACCTCCCTAACCCCACCAACACCTCTCATCACCCCCACCCGCACCACTCATCACAATCCCCCTGCACCACTCATCACCTCCTATCACTTCCCCCCAGCACAAGTTCACCTACCCTGCCGGGGATCGCTGAAACCACACGAGGCCTCAGCTGCTCCTTTTACTGCACTGCACATGGAGAATCACTGGAGATTGCATGGGGATGTAGGCAGGGACAGGTCAGGTGATTGTAGTAGACGTGCGTGCACGTGACGTCTCTACTCCAATCAGCCTTGGCCTGTCGGGCCCTGCCATCATTCTTAAGGGGCCCGCACCCTAGAAATAGGTAATTCAATAGAAATGTGCGGGCCCCCCGGGCCCGATCATAGTCCTTGCGGCACCCAGCGGTCAGTGAGTGACAATTGCAGTCACTCACTGACAATCAGGGCCGCCATCAGGGGGGTACAAGTGACAATCTAGTTAAAAAAAAAAAAAAAAGGTCCAGGGACGTCCGGGCCTCCTGAGGCTCCGGGCCCCATACAGGTGTATGGGTTGTACCCCCTGATGGCGGCCCTGTATCCACTTAAAATATAGGATAGTTTTACCCCCATTTGTGAGTCAGGGTTTTTGTTTGAACTCCCATGTAAATAAATGGGAAATGTATGTTCCCACATAACTTCCGTACGGCTGGAGATATTTCAATAATACCTGGTACACATATTACTTATATGTCAAATAAAAATATATGATAGTTAAATTAACCAATACCTACACCCTTATATAAAAGATAGTTTTTGTTCAAGTCCCATGCAAGTATATGGGACTTCCAGTACCTTACTCCACAAGCTCCGCTCTGCGCCTCCTGGTGAATGTGTCAGTCCGGCTTGCAATCCACACCCCATCTCACAAAGACATACCCACTGTTTAAGCCCCACCCCTTTCATTATCTGCCCTTTTTGTGCATCGGTCTGGCTTGCAAATTATGCCCAGTCCCACAAAGCCACGCCCCTTCTATTTTCAGCTTACAATATCTTCATAACAAATCAGTACCACCTGAGGACATGATAAGAGGATGGGACATAAGGATGGGATATGAGGTTGGGATATTAGGTCTGGACATGAGGGCGGGACATGAGGTCAGGACATGAGGACGGGACATGAGGATGGGACATGAGGACGAGATATGAGGACTGGATATGAGGATGGGATATGAGGATGGGATATGAGGTTGGGATAGGAGGTCGGGATATGAGGATGGGATATGGGGACGGGATATGGGGACGGGATATGGGGTTGGGATATGACAACAATATATAAGGATAGGATATATTGTTGATTTTCCTTCACAACAAGGATGAGGAAGGAAAAACCGGACAACGCCGGGTACTCAGCTAGTTAGTTATAAAGCATAAACAGAAATACAAACAAGAAAACAAAATATCACGGGCAAAAGATGCATTCAAATACAAGAAATATGCTAGATCGGTACAAGCAATTAGCATATAATCAGTAACATGTTTGATAGCTAATTTGTGCACATCAGGTGGCACCTTTCATTCATGTAAAGTGCAAAAACAGAGAAAGAAAAGAAAAGAACAAGGTTAGTCAAATGAACCTGGAATCATGAATTTTCTACGGGATACTGCCCCTCGGCAGCCTAAACTTGCCTCTAAATCCACGGCCTTAGTCGTCTCTGGCCGCCGACTTCCATTGTTGAAACCATAGAAGGATTAGGGTTAAACTATGATTGTAATCTATGGGCCAATATTGACAAAACACTAAATATATTTTTCTAAAGGGTTACTCCGGGGGAAAATAATTTGTTTCTAATTAACTGGTGGCAGAAAGTTAAATGGATTTGTAAATTACTTCTATAGGAAAAGCTGCTGTATACTACAGAGGAAGTTGTGTAGTTTAAAAGAAATCTGTCACCAGTGTCACCTGCACTAACCTGTTGGTACCGACAGGTAGAGCAGGTGACACTGATGACAACGGTACTCACCTTGTCCCGGTCTGTGGCGGGGATCTCCTGTAATCTTCTCCGGTATTTTTAACTTTGGGGGCGTGAGTTCGAATCCCACTGCTGCCAAATAGTTTTTTTTTTGTTTTTTTTTTGTGAATTATTGTATGCTTCCACTTTTTATATTACATTTCATAAATAAAATAACTCTATTACTCTATTAACAACTATATTATGTATTTTGGTAAATGTATCACTGCACCCCGACTGTTAGGATTAATCTATGATTGTAATCTATGGGCCAATATTCACAAAACACTAAATATATTTACTGAAAGAGAACTGTAAGAATGCTGTCCTTTACCAAGATCACACGCCGAGCAAGTCTAAATGATTTTATTACAGTGTATTATTTCCTTATTTATTTATTCTTTTATTTATTTTTAAGTCACTTTATTTAATAAATATATTTGGTGTTTTGCTAATATTAACCCATAGATTACTATCATAGATTAAAGGGGTTCTCCAGGATTAGAAAAGCACCACTCTTGTCCACAAGTCGTAAGTGGTACTGTTACTCAGTCCCATTCATTTTAATGTTGTCGAGCTGTAATGCCAGACATAACCTGTGAAAAGTGATGGTGCTGTTTATTTTCTAATCCAGAAAAACTAGTTTAATCCTATCATTTTGCTATTTCCTCACATACCGTATAGATGACTTTAGAGCCACCGTTTAAATTTTATTTGTAGATTGTGACTCAGGGAGATATAAATGTGCACTAAGAATGAGATCAACTTTGCTGGGAGTTTGTTGTGTATAATGTATCTGATCCTGTGTAATAGAGTCCTACGGCCCCTCAGGGGAGGATCAGCACCTGAACTGTCCTTAGATTGTAAAATTAATGAATTCTGAGAGCTGTGATGGCCGAGTGGTTAAGGCGTTGGACTTGAAATCCAATGGGGTCTCCCCGCACAGGTTCAAATCCTGTTCACAGCGATGTTAGTTTAGTTTTAGTATTAAACAAATTATACGTTTTTATTATTTATAATAATCCATAACTTATTTTTCTTATTTAATATTGAAGGTAACAACAATTGGAATTTTTTCGGATTCTGCCTTGATCTCCTAGACTGTCCTTGTTTTCCGCATCCACTGAAGAGAGCGTATCCTTTACTATAGAATACATCCCCTTCAACCAATATCAGAATGATAGATGATGAGGTTTGCTCAGTTGTACAGATATTTGTATTTGCCTGGAAAAAGGCTGGCTGGAATTTGTAGTGCATAAAGAAGCTTCTGCAAGAAGAGGCAGCACAGTAGGTCCCTGAGATCAGCCCGCAGCTTTGCTCAGTAGTTGTACAGATATTTGCATGTGCCTGGCTGGGATTTGTAGTGCACAATGAGGCTTGTCAAAGAATTGGAAGAAGGTCCCTGAGAATATCAAGACTTCTTTGGAGGTTATTGTTATATGAGAAGGCTTTTTCTGTTTTTGGGATACTGCAGGATCACTCTGTTCTGGCCCCTGTACTTCCTGCTTCCTCTGGGTGCCAAAAGCACCACATGTTCCTAATTCCTCATGTTAAAGGGATACTCTGGATAGAGGATAACATGTCTAGGGACAAAGGATAGGGGATAACATGTCTGAATAAGGGGGGGTACAGCCGCTGGGACCGCCCGCGATCTTAGGACCAACGCTGCGGTGTTACAATCACGGAAGCCAGGAACAACGCTGTGGTGTTACGATCACGGAAGCCCCAGGCTTCCGTGATCGTAACATCACAGAGTTGGTCCTGAGATTGCGGGCGGTCCCAGTTTTATTTATGCAAATGTGGTATCAATACAAATAACAGATCACGGTGCAAAAAATGAGCCCTCATACCACCGTGTGATATCTGCCATATTTATCTTTAGTTAAAGGGGTTTTACAGACCCTAAAAACTTATCCCTTATCCACAGGCCTTATTGTGAGAGGTCTGACCTCTGGGAACCGGAGGCCTTGATCGTGATGTCACGGTCAAGCCCCCTTGTGACGTAATGCCAAACCCCCTCCATTCATGTCCATGGGAGGGAGTGTGTCGGCCCACACATACCCTCCCATAAACATGAATGGAGGGGGCATGGCGTGACGTCACAAGGGGGCGGGGCTGTGTCATCACGATCACTGCAGCAGGAACCCAGCGTTTGTTTAGAACCCCGGGTACTGCAGGAGATCAGGCTGGGCCCCAGCAGCAGGACCCCTGCAATCAGACATCTTATCCCCTATCCTTTGGATAGGGGATAAGATGTCTAGCAGCAGAGTACCACTTTAAGGCACTTCATTTTTGTAAAAAATTTTGCGTTGTCTTAATATTGGGTGATAGATGTCCATAATAAATTAAAGGGGTTGTCCAGGATTTTTTTTTTAAAATAGGCAAAAATAGCATCACTCCTGTCCACAGGTTGTGTGTAGCACTGTAGCTCAGTCCCAATAATTTCAATAAAGCCGAGCTGTAATACCAGACACAAACTGTAAAAAGGGGTGGCGCTGTTTTTCAAGAATGAAGCAGCGTTTTTCTTATCCTGGACAATTTAATCGTTCCAGACAGGGTGCTATGATAGATCCTCTCTAATAGGGTTGATGAGCCCCCCAGTTCCTGTTTTTTTTAACCATGAATATTTCCTACTATACCGTATTGATAACTCTAGAGCCACCGTTATATCCTCATCCATCTGAATGTTGTGTAGATTGTGACTCAGGGAGATATAAATGTATAATAACAATGAGATCAACTTTGCTGGGACTGTGTTGTGTATAATGTATCTGATCCTGTGTAATAGAGTCCTTTGGCCCCCCAGGGGAGGATCAGCACCTGAACTAGTCTGACTGGGAGAGCGTGGTAAGTGTGCTGTAGCATCCTGTTCACACTGGTGTGGTGCTGTGCGGCATCCGTTGCTGACGTGGCGCCGTGCCTGCGGGGAGGTGCGACCCATGGACTGGTTTGAGTGGCATTGGTGCCGCTCTGCCAGTGGGTCGTTCCTCCTGTGGGCACTGGTGTCGCGGCGGTGGTGGTCGCCGCCCAGTGCTACGCCATCTTATGCTAGGAACGTTAGGGTCCCACTTTGAATAGATGGCCTTGATCTGGCGAGTGGGCTTGTACTTTTTGATCAAAACGCATATACTAACAACCTGTTAGTTTTTGAAATTATGCTGAGAAGCAAGTAGATCATTATACAAGATTGTAGATGTGCGACCATGTCTGTTTCTTCTACCTGATTTTATATAAAGGAAAAACTGAGACTTCTCTTTCCAAATCCATTGCTGACTTTGCATTCACTAAGTGTAAATAAAATCTAAAGGAGTGAACAAACCGTAAGAGTGATGACAGGTTCCCACTATCACCCGGACCCCGAAAGATTATAGAAAATTCTGTACATGATTGTCAGGACAATTTACATGTGAAGAAGCTGATGCACACAAGGTAGCGTGGCCGAGCGGTCTAAGGCGCTGGATTAAGGCTCCAGTCTCTTCGGGGGCGTGGGTTCGAATCCCACCGCTGCCAAGTAACATTTGTGAACTCTCATGTTGTTTTACTCTGTTTTGGACCTCATGATCGCCGACATGGGGGGTCTCAGGACTCCCCCAGGCATTTGCACGGGATGCCTGCTGAATGATTTCAGCAGGCATCCCGGTCCCCAACCAGCTAGTAGCGGGGATCGAAATTCCCACGGGCGTATCCATACGCCCTCAATCCATAAGGACTTTAAAACAGAAGCGTATGGATACATTTATTTTTAATCAGCTGGTGCCAGAAAGTTAAGCAGATTTGTAAATTACTTCTATTAAAAAAAATATTAATTCTTCCAGTACAATGTAACAAAAAAGGTTCCACTGAGAATTTAACTCCGGATATACAGTCCAGTGTGCACACCAGTACAACATATCCTATTGTGTGGCGCTGTGGCTTAGTTGGTTAAAGCGCCTGTCTAGTAAACAGGAGATCCTGAGTTCGAATCTCAGCAGTGCCTTGTCCTTTTCTTACAGTCTCTTCCAGGTTTTTCCATATCATTATAAGTAAATATGTGTTCAAACAAGAACAAATCAATCACAACGGGGCCGGACGGCTAATATACTCTCTGGACACTTTATTAGGCACACCTTGCTAGAACCGAACTTGATCCCTTTTGCTATAATTTTTCATGGAAGACTTCCCCCAGGATATTTCTTTCTTTTTTTGAACCATTCACACTAGAGATGGTCTGAATGACTCCGTACACTACAGGAATTATTTCCTTTTTGAATTTCTTTTCTGTCTGACCACAGTGCTCTCTGCTGACACCTCTGTCCATGTCAGGAACTGTCAAGAGCAAGATAGGTTTTCTATGGAAATTTTTTCCTGCTCTGGACAGTTCCTGACATGGACAGAAGTGTCAGCAAAGAGCACTGTGGTCAGACTTGAAAGAAATTCAAAACGAAAAGAACTTGTGTGGAGGAAGAGTACATGTGAAGAATCTGATGCACACAAGGTAGCGTGGCCGAGCGGTCTAAGGCGCTGGATTAAGGCTCCAGTCTCTTCGGGGGCGTGGGTTCGAATCCCACCGCTGCCAAGTAACTTTTGTGAACTCTCATGTTGTTTTACTCTGTTTTGGACCTCATGAATATTCTGTTATAGAAAACAACTATATTATTCTATTAACAACTATATTATACATTTTGGGAATATATCCCGTACCCCAGGCTGTTAGAGGTAATCCATCATTGTAATCTATGGGACAATATTAACACTTAACCTCTTAAGGACTGAACCCTTTTTTGCAATTTTGACCACTGTTACTTTATGCATTAATAACTCTGGAATGCTTTTACCGATTATTCTGATTCAGAGAAAGTTTTTTTGTGACATATTCTACTTTAACATGGCGGTAAATTTTTTTCGCTACTTGCATCCTTTCTTGGTGAAAAATTACAACATTTCAAGAAAATGTACCATTTTTCTAACTTTAAAACTCTCTGCTTGTAAGGAAAATTGATATTCCAAATACATTTTATATTGATTCACAAAAAAAATATGTATACTTTATGTTTGCATCATAAAATTGACCAATTTTTACTTTTTGAAGACATTAGAGGGCTTCAAAGAATAGCAGCAATTTTCAGAATTTTCCTGAAAATTTCAAAATCTGAGTTTGAACTTGATTTGAGGGGCCTTTCTGTGAGAAATGACCCCATTATAGAAACTGCACCCCTCAAAGTTTTCAAAATGACATTCAAAAAGTGTGTTAATACTTTAGGTGTTTCACAAGAATTGCAGCAAAGTGAAGGAGAAAAATCAAAATCTGCGTTTTTTACACTAATATTTTCTTGTAGCCCCATTTTTTTCATTTTTAAAAGTGGTAAAAGGAGAAAAAAAACCTCAAAGTTTGTAGCCCAATTTCTCTCGAGTACGTAAATACCTCATATGTTGACATATAGCCTGCAGGCTCACAGCATGGCTCAAGAGGGAAAGAGCAACTGTTGGATTTTAAAAAAAAATGTTGCTGTCATGGTTTTTGGGGGCCATGTTGCAGTTCGGAAGCCACCATGGTGCCAGAGCAGCAAAAAAAAAAACACATGGTATACTATTTTGGAAACTACACCCCTCAAGGAACGTAACAAGGGGTATAGTGAGCCTTAATACCCCACAGGTGTTTGACAACTTTGCGTTGAAATTGGACGTGAAAATAGAAAATTAGATTTTTAACACTAAAATGATGGTGTTACCCCAAATTTTTCTTTTTCATAAGAGATAATAGGAGAAAATGGACCCCAAAATTTGAAGCCCAATTTCTCCTGATTAAGAAAACGCCCCATATGTGGACGTTAAGTGCTCTGCTGGCGCACTACAGTGCTCAGTAGGGAAGGAGAAAAATTTGGCTTTTTGAAATTGAATTTTGCTTAAATGGTTTTTGGGGGGCATGTTGATTTTAGAAAGTCCCCAGGGTGCCAGAACACCAAAAGTCAGATCGGCCATTTGCGGCAATTCCGGGCTGATGACCCAATCGCCCGGAAAATAGGGATGATCTGAGCTGTCAGTGACAACGGAATTGCCGCAAATGGCCGATCTGAATTGATCGGCCATATGCGGCGATCGCCGACATGGGGGGGGGGGGGTCTCAGGACTCCCCCAGGCATTTGCACGGGATGCCTGCTGAATGATTTCAGCAGGCATCCCGGTCCCCGACCAGCTAGTAGCGGGGATCGAAATTCCCACGGGCGTATCCATACGCCCTCAATCCATAAGGACTTTAAAACAGAAGCGTATGGATACATTTATTTTTAATCAGCTGGTGCCAGAAAGTTAAGCAGATTTGTAAATTACTTCTATTAAAAAAAATATTAATTCTTCCAGTACAATGTAACAAAAAAGGTTCCACTGAGAATTTAACTCCGGATATACAGTCCAGTGTGCACACCGTTACAACATATCCTATTGTGTGGCGCTGTGGCTTAGTTGGTTAAAGCGCCTGTCTAGTAAACAGGAGATCCTGAGTTCGAATCTCAGCAGTGCCTTGTCCTTTTCTTACAGTCTCTTCCAGGTTTTTCCATATCATTATAAGTAAATATGTGTTCAAACAAGAACAAATCAAACACAACGGGGCCGGACGGCTGGAGCCTAATATACTCTCTGGACACTTTATTAGGCACACCTTGCTAGAACCGAACTTGATCCCTTTTGCTATAATTTTTCATGGAAGATTTCCCCCAGGATATTTCTTTCTTTTTTTGAACCATTCACACTAGAGATGGTCTGAATGACTCCGTACACTACAGGAATTATTTCCTTTTTGAATTTCTTTTCTGTCTGACCACAGTGCTCTCTGCTGACACCTCTGTCCATGTCAGGAACTGTCAAGAGCAAGATAGGTTTGCTATGGAAATTTTTTCCTGCTCTGGACAGTTCCTGACATGGACAGAAGTGTCAGCAAAGAGCACTGTGGTCAGACTTGAAAGAAATTCAAAACGAAAAGAACTTGTGTGGAGGAAGAGTGGTGCAGTTGCCCATGGCAACCAATTAGATTGCTTCTTTCGTTATTAAAAGGCCTCTTTAAAAATGAAAGAAGCAATGTGATTGGTTGCGCTGCATCACTCTTCCTCTGCACAGTTTTTGATAAATCTCCCCCCATGTTTCACAAAGGAGAACAAAACAGAAGCATGATCCAAGGTTTTATATCTTTCAAATTGACATCTGGTGGCAGATTTCACAGCACACTCTTAGAAGCCTTTGGGAGGGGTAAACAAAGGTAATTAAATATGATTTATTTAATAATAATTAAAAAAAAGCAAAAAAGTAAAGTTGGCAGTGGTGGGATTCGAACCCACGCCTCCAAAGAGACTGGAGCCTAAATCCAGCGCCTTAGACCGCTCGGCCACACTACCCTTAACGATTAGATGTAAGATGGATAGATGGATAGATGGGAGAACCGATGTGTACAATCAGTTTTTTACCTTTTGGAGCATAAAAATGGCTGCCATGTGGCACCATCATTTACCAAGTTATCTTCATTTGCTATCATCACTCTTCACAGTAGTTGTGTGAATTCCATATCCTGTACAAATCCCAAAGAATCCCATTATGCCGTGTCTCTACCTGCATACATTCACACAGCTACGAGCTGAGAAGAGAGTCACTGACCGGGAAAAAGGAGACTCATTGAGGCATTTAGGGGTCAAATTAAAAATGAAGATAAATTATTATCACGCATGGTGCTGCACAATAATCATTTGTCATATCACCATTGGGGTACTCTTTAACCTCATGAAGACCAGCAGAGCTAATTTCTTACAAAAACAACTCCAAGTCTGTCTCCAGGTCAGGTGTGGTATTACAAGTTGGCTCCATTCATTTCAATGGAACTGATCTGTAGAACCACTCCCAACCTGGAGACAGATGGGGAGTGCTTTTTTTTTATTTTATTTTTTTAAAGAAATTAGATCTGTCTTCCTATTCCTGGATAAGCCCTTTAAGGACCAAGGGTGTACCTGTACACCCTGGTGCCGCTCCCAGGTGCTTGAAGCACACTTACGAGCTGAGCACACTTCATACCAGGTGGGTCCTGGTTGATATCAGCAGCCAGTACCTATGGCTAATGGCGGACATTGCCGATTGGGCTGATGCCCGGTATTAACCCTTTAGACGCCACAATCAAAGTTGATCGAAAGCAACCAAATCCCAAAGAGATTAATAAATACCAACAACCTTTAGGGGTAACCCCCCGCAGGGGCACCTCCTAAACTAATTCCCCCTCTTAAAAGGACCACTAGGTGTCAGTGTATAACTAAAATCACAGTCTCTGCTCAGGATGATAACGTTATTCTGTCGCAAGAAGACCCGTATATAATAGAGCATGCATAAACTGTATATTGCTGCTAGCCACGGGCTGTTGCACTACTGATTCCTGGCAGTCATTATGGTTGCTGTTTAGAAATTTTTAGAGACATCCTCATCCCAAAGTTGATTGCGGCATCTAAATGCATGATTTAATGTTGTAAGTTTGCTCTGAGAGCTGATCGGGACATCTGTGGCGAAATTGTGGAGCCCTGATCGGCTGAGTTGATGGTGGGAGAGTCCTTACCTGCATCCTTGCTGTTTGATCGGTGCTCCAATGCTCCAGGAAGCCTCAGCAGGTTAAAGCAGGAGAGCACCGATAACACTGATCAATGCTGAGCAAAAGCTTAGTATTGTACAGTGTATGCAATCGCAAGAATATATGATATAGCCACCTATGGGGACAAAACAAAGTGTAAAAAAAAAAAAAAAGAGCTTTTGGGAGCTTATACCATCCCCATACTGGACATTGTCTGAACATTGTGACTATTTCAGGCCTCAGCTATAAGAAGAAGACATGGATTGTTTTGTTAAACTTAACATGGAGAAAATGGAATTTATTACCTTTCCCCCATTCCGCACCATCCCCCACCCAATCTATCAATCACAGTCAATGGCTCCCCTCTCTCTCCCCAGTCTCACATGTCAGCTGCCTTGGGGTCACCTTTGACCCTGCACTGTCTTTTAAACCACACATCCAGATCCTCCCCATCTCCTGTCACTTTCTTTTTAAAAGCATTTCTCATATGCGCTCATTCCTCCTCAACTTTGCCTCAACTAAACTCCTGGCACATGTCCTCTGTCATCTCATGTATGGACTAGTACAACATTCTCCTCTGTGGCCTCCATCAAGAACTCTTCCCCCCCCCCTCCAATCCATCCTCAACTCTTCTGCCTGACTTATCCACTAATCCCCTCGCTCCTCCTCTGCCGCTCCCCTCGGCCACTCAATTTACTGGCTTTATCCGTTGCCCAATGAATTCTGTTAAAACTGTTCCCCATGACATACAAGGCCGTCCACAACCTGTATCTCCCCCCCCCCATACATCTCTGACTTGATCTCCCCATACGGTCCCTCACATAAACTCTGTGATCCTCTCACAACCTCTGCCTGTGCTCTCCCCTCATCCGCACCTTACACAACCATCTCCAAGACTTCTCCCAAGCTTCTCCCATACACCGAATTTCACTCCCCCGGCACATCCAGCTCTCACCCACCATCAAGACCTTCAAAAGAAACCTTAAGACCCATCTCTACAAGAAAGCCTACGACCTGTAATAACCCTAAGGCCACCACACTATGAATGGCTACTTCCCTGACCTCTCATAGACGACCAGATGTCCCCATCACCCACTGTTCCCCTCCTCTTGTAGATTGTAAGTCCTTACAGACAGGTCCCTCTCTCTTCTCTATCAGTCATTTACTCTCTATCACATTTATTGTACTTGTGTTTGTGTTATGTTCCAGTGTCCTGGAACCAAGGGAGCTACAAAAATAGATAATAAAAATAGTAATAATAAAAAGGTAAAGGAGTCAAACTCATCCTGAATCCTTATCCTAAAAATGGAGACTGCAAACAAAAGGGCTGACGTAGTCGGCAGGATTCGAACCTGCGCGGGGAAACCCCAATGGATTTCTAGTCCATCGCCTTAACCACTCGGCCACGACAGATAGCAATACAGTTCACATTGTTGTCACAAGTAGGAGGATTGCAGGATATGTTTGTTTCCCCCCAAAATAGTGTGAATTAATATTGTTTTATTTAGTGTTTTTTCCACTTCATCTCCTGCCTCTTCTTTTTTTTCAACGCCCAGGTTCGAATCCTGCCGACTAAAGGATTTCCATTAAAGAATTTTGTAAAAGAAAAACACCAATATCAAGACACAACCAGTGTTTTTTCTGATGTTTTGTTTGAGAGAAAAAGATCCCCAGAGCAAACTGAATTTGAAAAACTGCTGGACATCTTATCCGCTATCAAAAGGACAGGGAATATGATTTCTGATTGGGGGTCCCAATGCTGGAACCCCCGCGATCTCCTCACAGCACTTGGCGTTCTGGGCAAATGCTGGGTTCCTGTGACAGTGGTTGTGAGGTTATGCCACTCCCCCTCCATGCATGTCTATGGGAGGGGGCATGACGGTCATCATGCCCCCTCCCATAGACATGCATGGAGAACCATGGCGTGATGTCATGAGAGGTTGTGGATAGGGGGATATGGTGTATAACGGTGGGGTACCCCTTTAACTAGGGCTGATATTCTCCTATAGTTCCCATAATATTTCCTCATATTCTACACAGATGAGTAAAGATTATCGAAGAGCGAACTTTTAAAAAATTTGGTTCGGCCGATTGATGAATTTTTTCTAAAGGTTTGTTTCGGGTTGAATAAATCTGCGGCGCAACTGTATTAAAAATGGCTATTTCTGCCTACAGAGATCCCCAATAGAGGTGTAGAACACTTTGCCTTGCTGTAACACACATGGGGAGTGTTCTGGGTTACTGAAATCATACTGTTATTCATTATGACATGCAGATTACAGTCATTGCCGTTAGAATCACTGCTGCAGAGTCTCTATGGAGCAGCAGGGAGACCATAAGGTGTCAAAATACAAGAGGATAAAGAGATCTTTTATGCCATATTTAATGTAATTTGATGTGAAAATAAAATTTTTACATTGACCATTCTTGCGAGCATCGAGCTGGCGGTCCTCCACCAGGCGAGATACCACCTGTTCCAACCCCTGCCTCTCAGTGCCCCCGTGATTATGAAAATATGAATGTTTCATTTAATCAGTTATGGTTCATTGCTATTGCTCCAACATGTTTCATTGGATTCTTGTGATAATTCCCCAGGTAATATGACGTCGACAGCCAAAGGGCCTCAGTCTTTAAAGATTTAAAGATGAATGTTGAAATCTCTATTGAAGATGTATGTTAGCTAGTGCTACCATCCAAAAAGAATTTGGCCCAGGCCCAGCAGCAACAGTAAGCCAAGTAGTTCCTGAAACACACAGAGTGGAGCAGGAAGCAGCATGAGTACACAAGAGGGGTTCACAACCGCTAACATTAAAAGGTGAATGTTGAAATCTCTATTGAAGATGCATGTTAGCTAGTGCTACCATCCAAAAATGTAAGGCCCAAGCCCAGAAGCATCAGTAAGCCAAGTAGTTCCTGAAAGACACAGGAGCAGTCAGGCGCAGGCATCAGCAGTACACTCGAGGATTTCATAACTCCTTACATTGAAAGATCAATGTTGAAATCTCAATTAAGCATTTATGTTAGCTAGTGCTACCATAACATATTTGGAGATAATATCCCAGTCCCAGCAGCATCAGAAAACTATATATTGGGTGAATGAAACAGCGTGGAGGTGTTGGAAGCATGAGGAGACCATATAGTGGCTGAATGGCACAGCTAGGAGTTGACAGCAGCATGAGTAGACACTAGGCCTTCACAATCCCTAAGATTAAAAGATGAATTCAGAAATTTAAACTGAAGATTTTGGATAGCTAGTGCTACCATTAAAAAAAAATCCCAGACCCAGGACCAGCAGCAGTATCAGTAACCCATATATTGCCTAAATGACACAGCCTGGAGTTGGCTGAAGCATGAGGATACCCCAGGGCTTCACAATCCCATAGAAAAAAACTGAAGAATTTTTGAAATTTAAAATTAAGATTTTGGATAGCTAGTGCTACCACAACAAAATTTTTATTCCCAGACCCAGGCCCAGCAGCAGTATCAGTGAACCATATATTGCCTGAATGACACAGCATGGAGTTGTCTGAAGCATGAGTACACACTAGGGCTTCACAATCCCCCCCCCCAAAAAAAATGAAGAATTTTGGAAATTTTAAATAGAAATGTTGTATAGCTAGTGCTACCATAACAAAAAATTTATTCCCAGACCCAGGGCCAGCAGCAATATCAGTAAACCATTTATTGTCTGAATGACACAGCCTGGAGTTGGCTGAAGCATGAGGAGACCCCAGGGCTTCTCAATCCCCCCCCCCCCAAAAAAAAAAAAAAAAAAAACAGAAGAATTTTGAAATTTAAAATTAAGAATTTGGATAGCTAGTGCTACCTACCATAACAAAATTAGAATTCCCAGACCCATGCACAGCAGCAGTATCAGTAAATCTAATATTGCCTGAATGACACAGTCTGGAGTTGGCGTAAGCATGAGGAGACCATTGAAATGTATCATTTTTTTCATTTAAATTTAAGATTTTGAAATTTAAATTAAGGATTTTGAAATTGAACTTTTAACTCCAGAGTTTTAGTGTCACGGTCCTACAACCTTTGTTGTAGGATATGAAGCATTGGAATGATGTAGTTCATCCCATAATACTGGCAACTTACGTATAATGTTGCCTCCTCAAAGGGCCTGAGCAAACGGCAGGTGTCACGTATGAGCTGCCACTGATTCACATTGAAGTTACACATGAGATTTCCCCTATCCGCTTGGATCATCAAGAAATCGGTGATGGCTTTTCTCTGTTTGTACAGTCTGTCCAACATATGCAGGGTGGAATTCCAACATGTGGCAACGTCACAAATCAGACTATGTTGGGGGATACAATTCTGATGCTGCAGCTCAAAGAGGGTGTGTTTTGTGGTGTATGAGTGGCTAAAGTGCATGCAAAGTTTCCTTCCCATTCTTAGGATGTCTTGCAAATGGGGGGGGGGGGGGGACACTTCAGGAACTGTTTGACAACCAGATTTAACACGTGTGCAATGCCATGCCCTTCCTTGTCGCAGCGCGGCCAAAATGTTCTTCCCGTTGTCGGTCACCATGGTTCCCATTTCCAGATTTCATGGAGTAAGCCATGCTCCGATTTCTTTACGAATTACTTTTAGCAGTTCATCCCCTGTGTGACTCTTTTCGCCAAGGCAAACCATGTGAAGAACAGTGTGACACCGCTGTGCCCTGCACACGATATGCTGAAGGGCCACTGAGACTTGTCTGGGCAGTGGAGGCTGAGGTCAGGGTGGAGGATGAGGAGGCGGAGTCGCACACTGTCACAGGACCAACGGGCTGACAGCGTGGAGGAGGAAGCGGCGTGACCTGTCCAAGTTGGGGTTGTGGCTGTGCAGGAACCACATTCATCCAGTGAGCCATAAAGGACATAAATTGTCCCTGACCGTAGTTACAGCTCCAGACATTGGCACTGACGTGCACTTTGGTACACACTGACAGGCTCAAGGACTGGCCCACCTTGTCTTCCCTAAAATTGTGCAGGGCTGGTACTGCCTTCTTCGCAAAGAAATGGCAGCTTGGCACTATCCACCTCGGCTCGGCACAAGCCATCAGTTCTCTGAAGATGCAGAGTCCACCACTTGAAAAGCTTCTGCGCCGTTGGATGAGTGGACGTAAACTGTTGACTCTTGGACATGGCTTCGCGGATGGATTGTTGGCGGAATGGCTGACTAAAAGTAGGAGAAGCAGGAGCATCTGGAGCGACAGAAGGAGGGTATGACACACACCTCCCTTCGGCTGAGGTGGTGGAGCCTTGTCTGACTGAAGGAGAGAGCGGCTGGCCATTGGGTGATGCAGCAGGCTGGACCACTACATCGGAGCCACGGTTCTCCAAGGCTGCTTTATGGTGGAGAAGCATGTGTTGATGCAGAGCCGTGGTGCCAACATTGGGACCCTGGCCACGCTTCACCTTCTGCCGACAGATCTTGCATGTGGCCATGTTAACCTCCTCCTTCAGTTTGATGAAAAACTGCCACACCGCCGAGTAGCTGCTTTCCCCACCAACAGTCCGCACTAATTGACTGCTTCTGCCACCGTCTCCAGGAACCCCTGTTCCACTACCTCCCGGAAAGGTAGGCTGCTGCGAAGCATGTTCGGGCACATTTGGCTCCAGAATTTCCACTTCTGCCACCATGCTGACTGCCAACCATGCTGCGGCCTTGCTGGCTCAGCTGCTGCCTCAAGAGCAGCCTGCAACTCTCTTCTCCTAATGATAATGAAGCCCCTTCTGCACCAATTGCGATCGGCTTCATCTTCATCGAGTTGTGTCTGCACGTCACTGATGTCCTCCTCAGGTTCCTCAACAGTGTCTGCTTCAGGACCCTGAACCCTGGCAACACCGCCTCCCACGTCACTCTCCTCATCAATACTTTCCCGCCTAGCGGAGGAAGCGGCAGATGTCACCTCCACTTCTTGGCTGGCCAGTAGCTGCTGACTGTCCTCTATTAGATCATTCTCAGTAAATAGTGGAGCTGAACCCACAGCATAAGATACTTCTTTAGGAGAGGGAACAGCATAGGACAAAGGCAATAGGAGGACAGGGACTGCTCCCGGGCCATGCCAACTGAGGGTTGTGTCTAAAGAACCCACAGACTGTTGACTGGGGGTGTCAGATGTCACTTGTGATTAAGTGGATGACCGTGTTAACCATTCGACGATGGCAGATGGGTTGCTGCTCGAGACACACCCGCTAGCTGATAACGGGAGCTCAGGCCTCTCGCTGTGACTCCTGCTGCCACTCGCCCCTAGTCTGCTGCGACCTCTGCCTGAAGTGTTTAGGCCTCTGCCACTCATTTGTGCACGTCATGTCACTTCTCTGCCTAACATACTTAGTGCATATATGAGGGGAGTACAGTATGCTTCACTACTCTTAAAACAGTATTTGTCTAGAACAGCAGCAGGTGATTACTTATGGCTGTCCTTTCACAAGTATGTAGGACCTTGACAGATTATCAGGAACAAAATAGTACACTACTTAGATGTAAGTATGTGGTATGCACTGATAAGGGCAGAAAAATGCTCTACAGTGCACTTAAAAAAGCATCTGAGTACAGTACCAGCCGATGAGTACTTTTGGCTGAATTTTCCTAGTATGTAGGCCCTTGACAGATTAACAGGTACAAAATAGTACACTACTTATATGTAGGTATGTGGTATGCACTGATGAGTTCAGAAAAATGTGCCACAATGAGCCTAAAAACTCAAAAAAAAAAAATAACAACAGCCGGTGATTACTTTTGGCTGCCCTTTCACAGTATGTAGACCCTTGACAGATTAACAGGTACAATATGGTGCACTGCTCCTCTTTCCCCTGTTGCCGGCGGGGCTGGGATTCTCATCGCAGGACGCGCCTGCATGCGAGTCCCAGCACGTCACTTACCTCGCTTCTCTGCTGAGACTTCTTCCTCTGCCTCTCATCCCCGTTGTGAGCGTCCCTGTCCCTTAGGGCGCGCGCGCGTGCCGGTGTTCTGAGATTTAAAGGGCCAGTACGCCCATAATTATGTGAAACACCTGACACCATGTTTTAAGTTCCTGCACCTCCCACACCTCCCTGCCGGATCTTCAGTGCCTATTGCCTGATAGAAAGCGTTCCCTATTGCCTGTTTGCCATACCCGTGTACCCAGACCTTCCCGCTATGTTTCTTGACTATGAACATTTGCCGCCTGCCTTGACCTTCTGCTACGTTGACTACGCTACAGCTTCATCCTTCTGTACCTCGCCTTGCCCAGCTACCTGTGTGGTCGAGCCGTGTCGGTGGAAGCGACCTGGGTATCGCCTGCCGCAGCAAGCCATTCCTGCCTTGCGGCGGGCTCTGGTGAAGACCAGCGGCACCTTAGACTCCGCTCCCCGATACGGTCCAAGTCATCAGCCACACAGGTAGAGGATCCACATCCTGTTCGTGGCTGCTTACATCCTGGTAGGTGACAGCAAGATCGGGCCATGGATCCAACTTGGGTTCCTCTGCCTGATTCAGATCTTGCATCTATCCAGACGCTCCAGTCCCAGCAGGCACAGCAGCTCAACCAGCTATCCTTCATGATGCAGCAGCTGCTATCTGCCCAGCAGCACCCCCCACAGCCACAGCCTCCTCCAGCTCCAGTACAGCCTCCCGCTGCTGCAGTTTCCTCCGGATCGAAACTTTATTTGTCGCTTCCTGAGAAGTTTGACAGGGATCCCAAGTCCTGTCAGGGTTTCGTGACTCAGTGCTCCATGCACATAGAACTCATGGCGGACCAGTTCTCCACAGAACGAGCAAAGGTGGCCTTCGTCATCAGTCTCCTGTCTGGTAGGGCCTTGGCCTTGACTACTCCACTATGGGATCGCAGTGATGCTATCACTACTAACCTCCATGCATTTCTGATGGAATTTCACACAGTCTTTGAAGAACCTGCCCGAGCTTCCTTCGCTGAGACGGCATTGCTGAGTCTTTCCCAGGGCAACTCCACTGTGGACGAATATGTCATCCGGTTCCAGACCCTGGTGTCAGAGTTGTCTTGGAATAATGAAGCTCTCTGCGCTACTTTCAAGAGAGCATTATCAAGCCAAATTAAGGATGTCCTCGCTGCCCGGGAATTGCCTTCTAATCTGTATGAACTGATACAATTGGCATCCCAGATTGATATTCGTTTCTCTGAGAGACGTGAGGAACAACATCAAGAAAGAGGTTCAGCACAACCTCTGCGCTTTCCTCACTTGGCACCAGTCTTCCAGCAACCCCCGCAACCTTCTACGTTGTCTCCCGCAGTGGAGGCTATGCAAGTGGATCGGTCTCGCCTGACTCTGCAGGAAAGAACTCGCCAATGAGCTGAGAATCTGTGTCTCTACTGCGCCAGTGCTGATCATTTCATTTCCTCAAAGATTGTCCTGTACGTCCACAGCCACAGGGAAACGCTCGCACCTAGGGTTTGTGGGAGAGGCGTCCCTAGGTGTGAACAGTGCCTCTCCACACTTTAATTTGCCAGTCCAGCTTTCTCTACCCTCCAAAGAGACTATTTCCATTCTTGTCTTCCTGGATTCTGGTTCTGTGGGAAATTTTATTGATGCCTCCATAGTACATAGGTACCATCTGCCGATGTCCCGCCTATTGAAGCCCTTGTACATCTCTACGGTTAACAGAGAAAATCTGGACTGTACCGTGTTTTACCGCACAGAACCGATATCTATGCAGGTCGGAGTCTCGCATAAGGAGAACTTGTCCTTATATGTACTTCCTCACTGTACCTCTCCTCTCCTGCTAGGCCTACTTTGGTTGCAACTCCATGCTCTGCAGCTGGATTGCAAAACGGGAGAAGTTCTACGTTGGGGACCTTATTGCAACAATCACTGCATCCATACCGTACTGCATCCATACCGTTTAAGCGGGCGCCTCCTTCTACTCCTCTGCCCGGTCTGCCTTTGTTTCTGCAGGACTATGTTGACGTCTTCAGTAAGAAACAGGCTGAAGTATTGCCACCTCATCGTTCCTATGATTGTCCTATAGACAGAAGATTTTTTCTAAACTAGACCTTCGGGGTGCTAATAATCTAATTTGCATAAGAGAAGGAGATGAGTGGAAGACTTCATTTAATACTCGGGATGGACATTTTTAGTATTTGGTGATGCTGTTCGGACTTTGCAATGCTTCAGCAGTCTTCCAGGAGTACGTTAATGACATATTTCGTGACTTCTTGTACACCTGTGTCGTGGCCTATTTGGACAATATACTCATCTACTCACCCAATCTTCAGACACATCGTTCTCACATCCGCCAGGTCTTGCAATGTCTCCGTGACAACCATCTCTGTAGAAGTGTGTTTTCGAAAAAAACAGTATTCCTTTTCTGGGTTACATTGTCACTAGTCAAGGTCTCCAAATGGATCCTAACAAGTTTTCAGCCTTACTGGACTGGCCCCGACCTACCGGCTTAAAAGCTATTCAGCGTTTTCTTGGGTTTGCCAATTACTACCGGCAATTCATTACTCCACCTTGGTTGCACCCATTGTTTCTTTCACCAAGAAGACTTCCAATCCCAATGTCTGGACTCCTGAGGCTGAAGATGCCTTTAAACAGTTAAAGTCCGCCTTCGCTTTGGCCCCAGTCCTGTCTAGACCCCACTCAGGCAAGCCTTTTCTTTTGGAGGTGTATGCATCTTCAGTTGGAGCAGGAGCTGTCTTAACACAAAAGTCCTCTAAACGAAGGACTTTAACCTGTGCTTTTTTTTCTAAAACCTTATCTTCCGCAGACAAAAATTATTCTATAGGAGACCGAGAACTCTTGGCTATAAAGCTTGCCTCAGAAGAATGGCGTCATCTCTTGGAAGGTTCAGTACATCCAGTTACAATATATTCAGATCACAAGAACTTGCTTTACCTTCAGACAGCCCAACATATCAACCCCCGGCAGGCCCGTTGGTCTCTATTCTTCTCAAGATTTGACTTTTACATTCACTTCCGTCCTGCAGAAAATAATCTTCGTTCTGACGCTCTTTCCAGGTCTTATGATGTGCAAGCCTGAGAAACCTCTCCTCAGCATATTATTTCTCCTGAGCGTCTTATCTCTGCAGCGCCACTTAATCTTCAGCACCTGCCTCCTGGAAAGACTTACGTGTCACCCCGTTTAAGGCTCCGAATCCTGAAATGGGGTCATTCCTCTCTTCTGGCTGGTCATTCTTGAACTCATAAGTACTTACAGCTCATCTCAAGACATTACTGGTGGCCTAGTTTAAGACAGGATGTTGTGGACTTTGTCCTTTCCTGTTCGGTCTGTGCCCGAGATAAAACTTGTCGTTCAAAACCAGCAGGTCTTTTACAGCCTTTACCTGTTCCAGAGCGACCCTAGACTGATATCGCTATGGATTTAATTACTGACCTTCCATCTTCTGGAGGCAATACTATCGTTTGGGTGGTAGTGGACCGGTTTTCCAAAATGGCTCATTTTTGGACTTCCATCTGCTCCACAGCTTGCTAAACTGTTTCTTTGCCACATCTTCCGTTTGCATGGTTTGCCCTCACATATCGTATCCGACCGTGGAGTCCAGTTAGTCTCTAAGTTCTGGCGGGCCCTCTGCTCACGTCTCCAAGTGAAGTTGGACTTTTCCTCAGCCTACCACCCTCAATCCAATGGACAGGTTGAGAGGGTGAATCAGGTCTTGGGAGACTATCTTCGCCATTTTGTTATGGCTCGACAAGAAGACTGGGTCGAATTACTTCCTTGGGAAGAGTTCTCCTACAATCATAGGAATTTTGAGTCTACTGGAACATCGCCTTTTTTCGTAGTTTATGGACTTCACCCTCGTCCCCCTCTTCCTGTGTCCTCTTCTTCTGGAATTCCTGTGGTTGATGAGCAAGAACGGAACTTTTCCATCATCAGGCAGAAGACACGCTCATCTCTTTTACATGCTACAGGTCGAATGAAGTCAGGACAGGAAAAGACGTTCCACTCCCGAGTTCTCTCCAGGTGACAAAGTCTGGTTGTCTTCCAAGTACATCCGCTTCAGAGTACCCAGCTATAAACTGGGCCCTCGCTATCTAGGTCCCTATAAAATCAAGAAGTGTTTAAATCCTGTGGCCTATTCTCTCCATCTGCTGTCCTCTCTCCGGATCCGGAATTCCTTCCTTCCTTTTGAAACCTGTCATCCACAACCGCTTCTCTAAAAAGGACATTTCACCTACTCCCATCTCGGGTACCTCTGATGTTTATGTTGTCAAACAGATTTTGATCTCCAAGCTTATCAGAAGAAAACGCTTTTATCTTGTGGATTGGGAAGGATTCGGTCTGGAGGAGAGATCTTGGGAGCCTGAAGAAAACATCCTGGATCGTGACCTGCTCAGTAAATTTCTTAATCGTAAGAGGAGGGGGAGACCAAAGGGGGGGGGGTACTGTAACAACGTGCGCTCCGGCTGATTCTTCTGGCCGCGAGCGCACTGTTCCTCTTTCCCTTGTTGCGAGTCCCAGCCTGTCACTTACCTCGCTTCTCTGCTGTGATTTCTTCCTCCACTTCTCAGCTCCGGTGCGTGTCCCCGTCTATTAGGGCGCGTGCGCCGGAGTTCTGAGATATGAAGGGCCAGTACGCCCATAATTATATGAAACACCTGATACCATGTTATAAGTTCCTGCACCTCCCACACCTCCCTGCCTGATCTTCAGTGCCTATTGCCTGAGAGAAAGCGTTCCCTATTGACTGTTTGCCATACCCGTGTACCCAGACAATCCCGCTGTTTCTTGACTACAAACCTTTGCCGCCTGCCTTGACCTTCTGCTACGTTGACTACGCTACAGCCTCATCCTTCTGTACCTCTCCTTGCCCAGTTACCTGTGTGGTCGAGCCGTGTCGGGGGTAGCGACCTGGGTGTCGCCTGCAGCAGCAAGCTCATCCTGCCTTGCGGCGAGCTCTGGTGAAGACCAGCAGCACCTTAGACTCTGCTCCCCGATACGGTCCGAGTCATCAGCCACACATGCAGGGGATCCACATCCTGTTCATGACTGCCTACATCCTGGTACGTGACACGGTGATTAGTTTTCCCTGGCCTTTCATGTAGGCTTGTTACAGATTAGCAGGTACAAAAAAGTGCACTACTTAGATGTAGATATGTGGTATGCATGTATGAGGGCAAAAAGAATGCACTACAGTACACTTGGAAAACGTATTTTCGTAAAACACCAGCCGGTGATTCTTTTTGCTTGGACTTTCACAGTATATAGGCCATTGACAGATTAACAGGTACAAAATGGTAAACTACTTAGATTTAGGTATGCGGTATGCACTGAAGAGGGCAGAAAAATGTGCTACAATACACCTAAAAACTCTGTATTTTTGTAAAACACCAGCCGGTGAGTACTTTTGCTTGGACTTTCACAGTATGTAGTGCCTTGACAGATTAACAGGTACAAAATGGTTCACTACGTAGATGTACGTATGCGGTATGCACTGAAGAGGGCAGAAAAATGTGCTACAATACACCTAAAAACTCTGTATTTTTTTTAAAACATCAGCCGGTGAGTACTTTTGCTTGGACCTTCACAGTATGTAGGCCCTTGACAGATTAACAGGTGCAATATGGTACACTACTTAGATGTAGGTATGTGGTATGCATGTATGAGGGCAAACAAATGCGCCACAGTACACTTGAAAAGCGTATTTTCATAAAACAACAGACAGTGATTAGTTTTCCCTGGCGTTTCACTGTAGTCAGGCTTGTTACAGATAAACAGGAACAAAAAAGTGCACTACTTAGATGTAGGTATGTGGTATGCACATATGAGGGCAAAAAAATGCACTACAGTAAACTTGGAAAACATATTTTCTTAAAACACTAGCCGGTGATTACTTTTTCCAGGACTTTCCCAGTATCTAGACTTGTTACAGATTTACAGATACAAAATAGTAGACTGCTTGCTTTTATGTAGGTATGTGGTATGCACTTATGAGGGCAGAAAAATGCACTACAGTCCGCTAAAAAAACTTATTTTTGCACAGCAGCAGGTCACAATAGTGCAGCACCACAAAAAATAAAATGTGTATTAAACCCAAAATTGCACTCTGTCACAGAGTATTAAGAATGGTGTGAACTGCTGGTTATTATACCATCTACAGACTAGTATAAGCAGCAGATGATTTCTTGTGAAAAAAATACACAGAATTGCGCTGAAATTTCATTCCTGCCTCCTGTGATAAGGTTTCTGAAGTTAAGGCAGCTTGTCGAAACGTATGAGGCCCCTCTCTGATAAAATGCTGAATAAAGTGACTGGGAGCTTAATGGCTGGCATCAAAATCCTTCTCAGTGACAACAAGCAAAGTGCTGCACTGCTCTCTGTCCACAACGCTGATGTGACTAGCAGTTGGAAGTGGAATGCTGCGGTATGATCAATTCAGCGTCTCTGTGTAACACACACAGACACGCAGTCCGTCCTATCCCTCCGCAGTGTATGGCATGAAATGAGCAGCAAATAGAGATAAAACAATAAACCTTGTATCTGGCACTTGGGGTCACTCGTGTGAGTAAAACGGAGGCTCCACTCCATGTCAAATAGTAATCTGCATAAGAAGTAATTCACACTTGACAACTGAATGCGTTTTAAGAAACATACTTTAGTAGTTTCAACTTCTTAATACAAAAATAAGAGAAAACTCCACTTTTTCAAAGTACAATGGTTACAGCGCTATAGAATCGCGGCGATATTCAAATTCGTTGCAAATCGAATAAATCCTGAAATTCGTAACAAATTCGGGTTCCTCTGCTTTGATTCGCTCATCTTTAGTAAAGATCCTCAGTGATGTCTGTAACTTAGGGAGGAACCGAAATATATAATTACATAGAGATTCACTGGGATTTTGCTGTGAATAATTTACTGTCGCACACTTATCTATTGTCCCATCTCTGTATAATGACAGGTAAATCACACTTGCATGACAGGTTCCATGGTGTAATGGTTAGCACTCTGGACTTTGAATCCAGCGATCCGAGTTCAAATCTCGGTGGGACCTTAAAATTATTATTTTTATTTTTAGTTATTATCATCAGTAAGTATATATATGGTTATTTTCTGATACACAAACTTTTAACTTTAGATATCGTAATCTTAACAAATCACTATGGTTATGTCTTAACCCCTTAACGACACAGGACGTATATTTACGTCCTGCGCCGGCTCCCGCGATATGAAGCGGGATCGCGCCGCGATCCCGCATCATATCGCGTCGGTCCCGGCGCTAATCAACGTTCGGGACCCGCGGCTAATACCACACATCGCCAATCGCGGCGATGTGCGGTATTAACCCTTTAGAAGCGGCGGTCAAAGCTGACCGCCGCTTCTAAAGTGAAACTGAAAGTGACCCGGCTGCTCAGTCGGGCTGTTCGGGACCGCCGCGGTGAAATCGCGGCGTCCCGAACAGCTGATCGGACACCGGGAGGGCCCTTACCTGCCTCCCCGGTGTCCGATCAACGAATGACTGCTTCGTGCCTGAGATCCAGGCAGGAGCAGTCAAGCGCCGATAATGCTGATTACAGGCGTGTTAATACACGCCAGTGATCAGCATAGGAGATCAGTGTGTGCAGTGTTATAGGTCCCTATGGGACCTATAACACTGCAAGAAAAAAGTAAAAAAAAAATGTTAATAAAGGTCATTTAACCCCTTCCCTAATAAAAGTTTGAATCACCCCCCTTTTCCCATAAAAAAAAATAAAACAGTGTAAAAAAAATAAAAAATAAACATATGTGGTATCGCCGCGTGCGTAAATGTCCGAACTATAAAAATATATAATTAATTAAGCCATACGGTCAATGGCGTACGCGCAAAAAAATTCCAAAGTCCAAAAAAGCGTATTTTGGTCACTTTTTATACCATTAAAAATGAATAAAAAGTGATCAAAAAGTCCGATCAAAACAAAAATCATACCGATAAAAACTTCAGTTCACGGCGCAAAAAATGAGTCCTCATACCGCCCCGTACTTCGCAAAATAAAAAAGTTATAGGGGTCAGAAGATGACATTTTTAAACGTATAAATTTTCCTGCATGTAGTTATCATTTTTTCCAGAAGTGCGACAAAATCAAACCTATATAAGTAGGGGATCATTTTAACCGTATGGACCTACAGAATAATGATAAGGTGTAATTTTTACCGAAATATGCACTGCGTAGAAACGGAAGCCCCCAAAAGTTACAAAATGGCATTTTTTTTTTCGATTTTGTCGCACAATTATTTTTTTTTCCGTTTCGCCGTGAATTTTGGGTAAAATGACTAATGTCACTGCAAAGTAGAAATAAAAATAAGCCATAATATGGATTTTTAGGTGAAAAATTGAAAGGGTTATGATTTTTAAAAGGTAAGGAGGAAAAAACGAAAGTGCAAAAACTGAAAAACCCTGAGTCCTTAAGGGGTTAAAGTAAAAATTTCAAAGTATCTTAATATTCAAAATTGTATAAAGTTAGGGGGAGAAGTACTTAAAGGGGTACTCCAGTGGAAAAAAATGTTTTTTAAATAAACTGGTGCCAGAAAGTTATACAGATTTGTAAATTATTTCTATTTAAAAATCTTAATCCTTCCACTACTTATCAGCTGTTGTATGCTCCACATGTAGTTTTAGACTTTTCTGTCTGACCACAGTGCTCTCTGCTGACACCTCTGTCCATTTCAGGAACTGTCCAGAGTAAGAGCAAATTCCCTTAGCAAACCTCTCCTGCTTTCGGCTCTGGGGGACATTTATCATTGTGTTTTGAGCTGATTTTGTGTGTAGATTTGTCACACATTTGGCACAGCGCTGCGCCTTGGGCTATTTTTTGTATCTTTTGGATTTACATTTTCTTTTTTTTTTTTTTTCTTAAAAAGTAACCAGCTGTTAAGGTTATTCTTATGCTGTGGTAATGAATTTGTCAACTGCCACTTCTTGCAAATTTGGCCCAAAATACAACCAAAATTTGCGAAAATACACCAGCCCAGACTTAGCTTAGCTATTTGGTGTATGTGTAGAGTGAAATTTCAGAAAATGTCAACTGCACAAAATGTGTCAAATACCCTGCGACCATTTGATTTATTGAGTTCTCCATCACATTACCAATACTTAAAAAAAGGTGGGAAAAAAAGCTTTCCTTACACCCACAATGATAAATGCCCCCGTTTATCCTCAGTCCTCCAAAATACAGCCCTCCCTGCTTGTAACAAAAGACATTTGCATTCCTCACTTGTATTACATAATAAAAGTAACAAGGGGTTAATCATACATAAAGGGAATTTCCCTTACGTCCTAACCAGCAGCACAAGTGAGTGGGGAATATCTGCCCCTGTGAACTGGTAGGACAGACGGAATGTTAATGAAGTCAAGCAAATAAAATAGCAATTAATGCCTAATTAGCCCCACCTCCTACCTATAAGAGGGGACACTCCCCCAACAACAGTGCGTTTTTTTCTGTCCTGTCGGCAGGGGCGTACCTAGAGCATTTGGCACCCGGGGCGGACCCTTTGTTTGCCACCTCACACACACACACACCCCTTAATTACACCCCCTCCCTCCCCTCCCCACAGGGGCGGACTCACAACACTCGGGGCCCCCGGACCAAAAAAAAGGCAAGGGCCCATGCTAGGCACTGCAGCTCGTCAATCTTCTGCCACGCTCCTATTCCACCCAAATCCCACACACAATAAACTAAAATTTCTATATGTAAGAAACACTTTAACATAGGTAAATTTCCATGACCAATAATACTGGTATACAAGGAGTAAATATATACCACCACACAATAACTGAATAATACCGCCATACTGTACTGAATAAAACCACTATACGCAGATTAGTATACTATAAAGGATCTGTATACAATATAAGTGATTACATACAGGACCATATGGTGGTAGATATCAGCTGTACACAGGATGTGTATACCATATAAGTGATTACAGTTACATTTTGGGACTCACAATTACATATTTTCTGATCAGCGGCGTCCTCTTTCCTTTTCTTCTCCGTCCGGATAAGACCGCCATGTGGATCTCTTAACATCTGCAGGAAAAACATGTCACACTCTGCATATATTCAGTGCCCTCCTCTACACAATCTTTCCATCTATAGGCCCACAAACTGTAATAATGCCCTCCTTGGTGTCCTGCACAGTAAAAGGGCAGGTAGGTAGGTAGCCAGGTAACCCCCTCTTTCCCATAGGTACATGCAAAGTTACATCCCCCCTCTTTCCCATAGGTATATGCAGAGCTACGCTACACCCCCCCTCTTTCCCATAGGTATATGCAGAGTTACACCCCCCTCTTTCCCATAGGTATATGCAGAGTTACACCCCCCTCTTTCCCATAGGTATCTGCAGAGTTACACTCCCCCCCTCTTTCCCATAGGTATATGCAGAGTTACACCCCCCTCTTTCCCATAGGTATGTGCAGAGCTACACCCCCCCTCTTTCCCATAGGTATATGCAGAGCTAAACCCCCCCTTCCCCATAGGTATATGCAGAGCTGCCCCCCCTCTTCCCCATAGGTATATGCAGAGCTACATCCCCCCCTTCCCCATAGGTATATGCAGAGCTACACCCCCCCCTCCCTTCCTTCCCTATAGGTATATGCAGAGCAACCCCCCTCTGGCTCCCTTCCCTATAGGTATATGCAGAGCACACTCCTCCCCCCTTTCCCTCCCTTCCCCATAGGTATATGCAGAGCACCCCCCCTCCCCCCTTCGCTATAGGTATATGCAGAGCACCCCCTCTCCCCCTTCCCTATAGGTATATGCAGAGCACCACCCCTCTCCCCCCTTCCCTATAGGTACAGTATATGCAGAGCCCCCCTCTCCGCCCCTTCCCTATAGGTACGGTATATGCAGAGCACACCAACTCTCCCCCCGTTCCCTATAGGTACAGTATATGCAGAGCCCCCCTCTCCCCCCTTCCCTATAGGTACAGTATATGCAGAGCACCCCTCCTCCCCCTTCCCTATAGGTACAGTATATGCAGAGAACCCCCCTCTCCCGCCCTTCCCTATAGGTACAGTATATGCAGAGCACCCCCCTCTCCCCCCTTCCCTATAGGTACAGTATATGCAGAGCCCCCCTTCCCTATAGGTACAGTATATGCAGAACCCCCCTCTCCCCCCTTCCCTATAGGTACAGTATATGCAGAGCACCCCCTCTCCCCCTTCCCTACAGGTACAGTATATGCAGAGCCCCCCCTTCTCCCCCTTCCCTATAGGTACAGTATATGCAGAGCACCCCCTCTTCCCTATAGGTACAGCATATGCAGAGCACCCCCCTCCCCCTTCCCTATAGGTACAGTATATGCATAGCACCCCCCCTCTCCCCCCTTCCCTGTAGGTACAGTATATGCAGAGCACCCCCTTCTCCCCCTTCCCTATAGGTACAGTATATGCAGAGTCCCCCCCTCTCCTCCCCTTCCCTATAGGTACAGTATATGCAGAGCATCCCCCTCTCCCGCCCTTCCCTATAGGTACAGTATATGCAGAGCACCCCCCTCTCCCCCCTTCCCTATAGGTACAGTATATGCAGAGCCCCCCTTCCCTATAGGTACAGTATATGCAGAACCCCCCTCTCCCCCCTTCCCTATAGGTACAGTATATGCAGAGCACCCCCCTCTCCCCCCTTCCCTATAGGTACAGTATATGCAGAGCCCCCCCTTCTCCCCCTTCCCTATAGGTACAGTATATGCAGAGCACCCCCTCTTCCCTATAGGTACAGCATATGCAGAGCACCCCCTCCCCCTTCCCTATAGGTACAGTATATGCAGAGCACCCCCCCTCTCCCCCCTTCCCTGTAGGTACAGTATATGCAGAGCACCCCCTTCTCCCCCCTTCCCTATAGGTACAGTATATGCAGAGTCCCCCCCTCTCCTCCCCTTCCCTATAGGTACAGTATATGCAGAGCACCCCCTCTCCCCCCTTCCCTATAGGTACAGTATATGCAGAGCACTCCCCCTCACCCCCCCTTCCCTATAGGTACAGTATATGCAGAGCCCCCCCTCCCCCCTTCCCTATAGGTACAGTATATGCAGAGCACCCCCCTCTCCCTCCCTTCCCTATAGGTACAGTATATGCAGAGCAACCCCCTCCCCCCCTTCCCTATAGGTACAGTATATGCAGAGCACCCCCTCTCCCCCCCTTCCCTATAGGTACAGTATATGCAGAGCCCCCCCTCCCCCCCTTCTCTATAGGTACAGTATATGCAAAGCACCCCCCTCTCCCCCCCTTCCCTATAGGTACAGTATATGCAGAGCCCCCCCTTCTCCCCCTTCCCTATAGGTACAGTATATGCAGAGCACCCCCTCTTCCCTATAGGTACAGCATATGCAGAGCACCCCCCCTCCCCCTTCCCTATAGGTACAGTATATGCAGAGCACCCCCCCTCTCCCCCCTTCCCTGTAGGTACAGTATATGCAGAGCACCCCCTTCTCCCCCCTTCCCTATAGGTACAGTATATGCAGAGTCCCCCCCTCTCCTCCCCTTCCCTATAGGTACAGTATATGCAGAGCACCCCCCTCTCCCCCCTTCCCTATAGGTACAGTATATGCAGAGCACTCCCCCTCTCCCCCCTTCTCTGTAGGTACAGTATATGCAGAGCCCCCCCCCCTCCCCCTCTCCCCCCTTCCCTATAAGTATATGCAGAGCAGGGTTATAGGGGTATAGGCAGGGTTAAAAAAAAAGAAAAAAGGATGCTCACCTGATATCCCACACAGCGATCTCCTCAGCAACAGGGCCCGCGTCTTCTCCCCTCCACAGTACAGGCGCCGGATGAGTGATGTCATCGGCGCCTGTACTGCGTGCTGTGTGGGGGCGGAGGTCACGTCTCCTCTGTGTGAGCTTCAGATGCGGACGCTATCTGCTGGGGATCTGGTCCCGGACCTCAGCAGCGGTGGCGGTGGGCCAGTCCGCCGCTGGCACCCCCCTTGAGAGTGGCATCAGGGCCACAGATGGTGCAGCCTCCATAGGCTGCTGTACACATTACTAACCTTTGTCTCTTTCTTGTAGATCACTTCAGCTGCTCTGCTGATCAGCTGTTCTGCCGACTCCCTGCATTCTGATCTCTGATCTCTGCAGGTTATGAGGAGTTATCCTGTCGGTTTGTTGCATGAGCTGTGTCTCGCTCCATGCTCTGCTTCTTTATCTGTATACTCTGTATACTCTGCTACTGCTCTTGTATACTCTGTCTACTTTCTTGGCTGTTACTGCTCCTGTATATTTCATATACTGTCGCTGCTTCCGTATACTCTGTTACTGCATCTGTATGCTCTGTATACTTTGTTACTGCTCTTGTATACGCTGTATACTTTCTTGGCTGTTACTGCTCCTGTATATTTCATATACTGTCGCTGCTTCCGTATACTCTGTTACTGCATCTGTATGCTCTGTATACTTTGTTACTGCTCTTGTATACGCTGTATACTTTCTTGGCTGTTACTGCTCCTGTATATTTCATATACTGTCCCTGCTTCCGTATACTCTGTTACTGCATCTGTATGCTCTGTATACTTTGTTACTCTGCTCCATACTCCTCACTGCTCTGTGTGTTTGCAGTTAGAAAGTTAGCCTGTTTGATTCCCCTCAGCTAGCGTCTGATGTCACACTGGGGGCGGGGCCTAATTCAAATAAGAAAGCTCCACTCTGCTGCAGGCTGCCTCTCAGTTTGCAGCCTGGTTTGTTTAGGAGCAGCACAATGGTCAGTGACTAGTCTGTGTATATACAGCACTGTGGTCAGTGACTAGTCTGCAGTCTGGGCTCCAGGTTCGGACCCCACCAGGACATCTTCCGTAAGGAGCCATCAGTAACATCCATGTGTTCGGGCAGCACAGTGGTCAGTGACTAGCTCCGCCCATCAGTAACATACATACTTTGTGTATTATAGAGAAGCTTTTCTGGTAGAATATGTAAAAAGAAAAAAACACAGAGATGGTGCCTTTACCCTTTTAATTCTAGAGGGTAAAGGGGGGGTAGGTCGGGAGAGGAGGGGGGGTTTCTGCTCACCTTTCAGAGTTGTGCTGCAACCAGGCACAACTCTGTGAAGTGTTTTTGCTGGTGTGCGGCTGTTACGCCTAGCGCTCCGGGTCCCCGCTCCTCCCCGGAGCGCGTACGGCGTCTCTCTCTCCGCAGCGCCCCGGTCGGTCCCGCTGACCGGGAGCGCTGCACTGTCATGGCTGTCGGGGATGCGATTCGCACAGCGGGACGCGCCCGCTCGCGAATCTCATCCCAGGTCACTTACCCGTTCCCGTCCCCTGCTGTCATGTGCTGGCGCGCGCTGCTCCGCTCTCTAGGGCGCGCGCGCGCCAGCTCCCTGAGACTTAAAGGGCCAGTGCACCAATGATTGGTGCCTGGCCCAATTAGCTTAATTGGCTTCCACCTGCTCCCAGACTATATCTGATCTCTGCCCCTGCACTTCCCTGCCGGATCTTGTTGCCTTTGAGCCTAGTGAAAGCGTTACTGTGTTTGTCCATACTGTGTACTTGACCTCCTGCTATTACCTTATTGACTACAATCCTTGCTGCCTGCCCCGACCTTCTGCTACGTCCGACCTTGCTTCTGTCTACTCCCTTGTACCGCGCCTATCTTCAGCAGTCAGAGAGGTTGAGCCGTTGCTAGTGGATACGACCTGGTCACTACCGCCGCAGCAAGACCATCCCGCTTTGCGGCGGGCTCTGGTGAAAACCAGTAGTGACTTAGAACCGGTCCACTAGCACGGTCCACGCCAATCCCTCTCTGGCACAGAGGATCCACCTCCTGCCAGCCGGCATCGTGACAGTAGATCCGGCCATGGATCCCGCTGAGGTTCCCCTGCCTTATATCTCTGATCTCACCACGGTGGTCGCCCAGCAATCCCGACAGATCGCCCATCTAACCCACCAGCTGTCGGAAGTGTCCACCATTGTGCAGCAACTTCAGTCGCAACTTCTGCCTCTGCTACAGCAGCAACCATCTCCTCCGCCAGCTCCTGCACCCCTTCCGCAGCGAGTGGCCACTCCTAGCCTCCGCTTGTCCTTGCCGGACAAATTTAATGGGGACTCTAAGTTTTGCCGTGGCTTTCTTTCGCAATGTTCCCTGCACTTGGAGATGATGTCGGACCAGTTTCCTACTGAAAGGTCTAAGGTGGCTTTCGTAGTCTGCCTTCTGTCTGGAAAAGCCCTGTCATGGGCCACACCGCTCTGGGACCGCAATGACCCTGTCACTGCCTCTGTACACTCCTTCTTCTCGGAAATTCGAAGTGTCTTTGAGGAACCTGCCCGAGCCTCTTCTGCTGAGACTGCCCTGCTAAACCTGGTCCAGGGTAATTCTTCCATTGGCGAGTACGCCATACAATTCCGTACTCTTGCTTCTGAACTTTCCTGGAATAATGAGGCCCTCTGCGCGACCTTTAAAAAAGGCCTATCCAGCAACATTAAAGATGTTCTGGCCGCACGAGAAACTCCTGCTAACCTGCATGAACTCATTCATCTAGCCACTCGCATTGACATGCGTTTTTCTGAGAGGCATCAAGAGCTCCGCCAGGAAAAAGACTTAGATCTCTGGACACCTCTCCCACAGTCTCCATTGCAATCTGCGCCTAGGCCTCCCGCCGAGGAGGCCATGCAAGTGGATCGGTCTCGCCTGACCCTGGAAGAGAGGAATCGCCGTAGGGAAGAGAATCTTTGTCTGTACTGTGCCAGTACCGAACATTTTTTGGTGGATTGCCCTATCCGTCCTCCACGTCTGGGAAACGCAAGCTCGCACCCAGCTCTCGTGGGTGTGGCGTCTCTTGATGCTAAGTCGGCTTCTCCACGTCTCACGGTGCCTGTACGGATTTCTCCTTCAGCCAACTCTTCCCTCTCAGCCGTGGCCTGCCTGGACTCTGGTGCTTCTGGGAATTTTATTCGGGAGTCCTTGGTGAATAAATTCCGCATCCCGGTGACCCGTCTCGTCAAGCCACTCCACATTTCCGCGGTCAACGGAGTCAGGTTGGATTGCACCGTGCGTTACCGCACGGAGCCCCTCCTAATGTGCATCGGACCTCATCACGAAAAAATTGAGTTTTTGGTCCTCTCCAATTGCACTTCCGAAATTCTCCTTGGACTACCCTGGCTTCAACACCATTCCCCAACCCTGGATTGGTCCACAGGGGAGATCAAGAGCTGGGGTACCTCTTGCTTCAAGGACTGCCTTAAACCGGTTCCCAGTACTCCCTGCCGTGATCCTGTGGTTCCCCCTGTATCCGGTCTCCCTAAGGTCTTTATGGACTCTGCCTGCCTTAAGAAGTGCCTCTCCCCCCTCCCAGTCCAGTCAGGCAAGCCTCGGTGCCTCCTCATGGCCCTCGTCCTGGTGTCACACTGCCCCGTGCCAGGCCTCGCCCTCTGCCCTCCCTCCCCATTCCCACTCCTGCTGTACTGCCTGCCGTTGAGGAATCCCTCCATTCTTTCCCGGTGTCCTCACCCCAGGGGAGGCAGTTACCGGACAAAGAGAAGGGGAGACCTAAGGGGGGGGTACTGTTACGCCTAGCGCTCCGGGTCCCTGCTCCTCCCCGGAGCGCGTACGGCGTCTCTCTCTCCGCAGCGCCCCGGTCGGTCCCGCTGACCGGGAGCGCTGCACTGTCATGGCCGTCGGGGATGCGATTCGCACTGCGGGACGCGCCCGCTCGCGAATCGCATCCCAGGTCACTTACCCGTTCCCGTCCCCTGCTGTCATGTGCTGGCGCGCGCGGCTCCGCTCTCTAGGGCGCGCGCGCGCCAGCTCCCTGAGACTTAAAGGGCCAGTGCACCAATGATTGGTGCCTGGCCCAATTAGCTTAATTGGCTTCCACCTGCTCCCAGACTATATCTGATCTCTGCCCCTGCACTTCCCTGCCGGATCTTGTTGCCTTTGAGCCTAGTGAAAGCGTTACTGTGTTTGTCCATACTGTGTACTTGACCTCCTGCTATTACCTTATTGACTACGATCCTTGCTGCCTGCCCCGACCTTCTGCTACGTCCGACCTTGCTTCTGTCTACTCCCTTGTACCGCGCCTATCTTCAGCAGTCAGAGAGGTTGAGCCGTTGCTAGTGGATACGACCTGGTCACTACCGCCGCAGCAAGACCATCCCGCTTTGCGGCGGGCTCTGGTGAAAACCAGTAGTGACTTAGAACCGGTCCACTAGCACGGTCCACGCCAATCCCTCTCTGGCACAGAGGATCCACCTCCTGCCAGCCGGCATCGTGACAGCGGCAAGGTTCCGGGGCTGCTAACCGCTGGAACAGTTGGCCGCTGTTCTGGCTGGTCTTCGGTGCTGCGGGGTGCCAGCCGGTGTCGGCATTCTGGAGCGTTGCTTCTGTGGGATGGGTACCGTCGGCTGGTGTGTCCCAGATGTCCAAGTGCAGTCCGCTGGCAGATGTTGCAGCTGCTGTCAGTGGGGATGGCCCCCTCAATGTATACTGGTCCCTTGCGGTCAGAGCGCAGTTGGAGTCACGGTGAGCAGAAGGGTGCGCTGTCCTCAAGACCCCGGTGGGATAAAGTTATTTTCGGTTGGTGATCGGGAGCAGCTTTCTTGCCGAGACCGCTGGCAGGCGGTGGCAATAATGTAGGAGAAAATGGCAGGAGTCCCCACGCGGGGGTATCCCCTGGAAAAAATTCCTCCGCGTTTGCTGTGAAAGCGCTTCTCCGTTGCCACAATAAATGGCTGAAACTTCTTGATTAGAAGGGGGGATTTATTATACAAACGGGTTACAAAAATAAAAAATAAAGAATAAGAAATGAAATTCAGAAGGTGGACAACGCGTTTCAAAAGGGGAATCCTTTCTTCTTCAGGTCTCTGAAGAAGAAAGGATTCCCCTTTTAAACGCGTTGTCCACCTTCTGAATTTCATTTCTTATTCTTTATTTTTTATTTTTGTAACCCGTTTCTATAATAAATCCCCCCTTCTAATCAAGAAATTTCAGCCATTTATTGTCGCAACGGAGAAGCGCTTTCACAGCAAACGCCGAGGAATTTTTTCCAGGGGATACCCCCGCGTGGGGACTCCTGCCATTTTCTCCTACAGAGAAGCTTTTCTGTGACAGTAATCTTGATGTAAAGATTTTTAGTGATCTTTTTGGGTATGTTCCTGCCTCCGCCTTCCCTCCTAATAGAGGATTTGCATTTATATTTACATGTTTTCTCTTCTAGAAAATGTTGTCTGCTGTGACGGTGACCGTTCTGAGTGCAAGGTGACATCTAATCTGTGACCCCCATCTGGCGGGCACCTATGAATAATACCAGGTGTCCTTCATGCCATCCTGCTCTTCTGCCTGAGGCCGAACCATCAGGACGCTGTAATAAGGGTAAAGACCTTTGGAGTCTTCAGTCTGCGCCCAGCACTGAGGACGCCATCAAACAGCGGATGAAGTTCACTCTTCTGAATCTAGGAGGCAGTGAAATATTTCTTCTCAATTGAAGAAGACCCAGAGACTACTTAATCCATCCGGTCAGGGGACCAGGATGTTGATCTTGGGGAAGCTCCAGAAGCCACCTCTAGGGGCCATGGGGCCTCAAAGTGGACGAGTCTCTCCTCATATGAAGCTAAAGTAAGGCATCCTGAGAAGGCGCCGCTAACCAAAGTGGTTTTACTCCATGTTCCCGATTGTGAGGACTCCCTTGGAATGAAGTTCTGCGTCTAAGGTTGACTTAGTGTTTGCATAATTGTCTAAAAGGACCTTAGTCCCTGCTGTGCACAGGACGAACTTGCAGAACCCTTGGATGAAGGTGTAGAATGCACCTTAAGAAGATCCTACTCTGCCGCTGATACTTCAGCTTCTGATTCATTCAGATATTGGTTCCGGCCTCTCAGGATGATAGCCTAGCACAATTTTAATCCATCCTGTAGTGGATTTCTTGTGATGCTGCTCTGCAAGCAATGTAAGATTGGCCTTTAAATCTAAGCCTCTAAATGGCCATGGACCTCAGAAAGCGATCAAAACTGTTTTTCTGTGGGACAAGGGACAAGTAGTCCAGCTTATGACTTCCCTCTCAATCTGCTAACACTTTCAAGTGTATTTCCTCCTCTTATTCGGACCTCCCATTGGAGGCCATGTAATTTTTTTTCTGGGTACCTGGACAGAGTTTGTTCCAGATCCCTGGGTCCTGAATGTTATAGGATGGAGTACAGCATAGACTTTTTATTTCTTTTTCCCAGGAAAAGTATATTTCCACAAAGTTACTTCTGTGTGAAGCATGCAGGTTTGTAGGAGTCTATTCTGGTATACAGGAGGAAAGGGGAGGGTCCTCTGGGCGTTTATTCGCCAGTTTTTTTCTTGTCCCAAAGTCTACCGATTCATAAGTAATGACAGGTTTGGATGAGACCATCAAATTCGTCATCAGCGTCCTGAGACCAGGAGCCCTGATGGTCACACCAGATTGGTAGGATGCCCATTATCTCATCCCTGTGTGCCAGGCTCACAGGAAATATTCTGAATGGCATGGAGCCAGGGCAGGTGAAGCTCTTCAGTTGGCCACTTTGTCCTTCAGCATCACCTCAGCTCTACATCTTAACCAAGATGGTCATAGCTGTAGTATTCCTCTATAAGAGGTTTTGATATCTTCCTGTTCTTGGACGATGGGCTCTTCATGATGCCCTCAGAGGAAATTCTTCATCTTCTTCTTCTGCTAGCTCAGTCTTTCTCCAGCGATTTGGCTGGATAATAAAGTGGCAGAAATCAGAGATCACCCTCCACTCCAGGAGGTTTCTGGGTTTCATAGTAGATCTGCCAATATGACTCTTTCTCATTCTCCAGGAAGGAAGATGCGTTCCAGAGCAGCAGAGTTTCTCAGGTACCTCGTCAGGTAACCATCTGATGAAGATGTTTGGCCTAATGTCTGCGGCTTTGGAAATAGTCCGTGGACCTTGTGGCATATTCACCCTCTTTTATGGAAGTTCTAAGTTGATGGAATCGCACTCCCAGAGGGCTAGAGATTAGTGCTCCCTGTCATCACAAAGTCTACACTTCCTGAAGTAGTGGAAGCAGGTCTAAGATGGTGTGTCTTTGATTCAACCCATTTGGATCTTATTGACGACAGATACATCCCTTCTAGGCTGGGGTGCCCATCCACAAGAGGATCTTGGGGTTCTTAAGAGCTATGATGTCATCCTACCTGAGGAGCTCAGGGTAATCCGGATGGCTCTATTTTTCCCCCCCTTATCAGAAGAAGGCTGTAAGGGTTCGCTCAGTCAACTCTGCAGTTTCCTACATGAACAGACAGGGAGGCACCAGGTATCATTTCCTACTCTCAGAAGTAGGTCTAATTCTGTCTTGGGCAGAGCAGAATCTTTTCTCACCTTGGCAGTCCACATTCAGGGGTCCTGAATGCAGCTGTGGATCATGGGATCTGAGGTCTCAGTCCAAAGGGAATTGTCCCTGAGTCAGATCACTCTCCGGTGAGGTCGCCCAGACTTAGATCATATGGCGACAAGATTCAATGCCAAAGTGCAAACATTCTTCCCTGTTTGGGATGACAGTCCTCTGGCACTAGACGCTCTGTACATGGAAGTTCAGGCTGGCCTACAACTTTTCCTTCCACTGCCATGATACCAAGGTATTGATGGAAATCCGGCAGTACCATGCCTCAGTAGAATTCTTGGTTTACCCAGCTCATGTAGATGAGCCAAGGGCACTATTGGAGACTTCCCCCAATGCAGAACCTGGTGTCCCGGGGCACTCAGCTCTGCCTGGATCCAACTCATTCTGACAGCCTGAAGATTGAGGAGTCCCTTCTAGACTCTAGAGGGCTATCAGCGGTGGTCTTAAGAACGATCTCACACTCTCCTTCCACAGTCAAGGCCTATGGAGTCAAGCTAACGTTTCTTCAGTGGTGTTCGTCATGAAGTTCCTCAGGACCCTCCGCTGTCTGCTATTCTACAGTTTATGCAGGATGGGCTGGATAAGGCCTCAGCCCTTTTCTACACTTTAAGGTGAAGGTGAAGCCTTCGGTAGATCGTTACTTTAAGACCCCCTGATTAAGAAGTTCCTTAAGGGAACCAGATGTTTCAAGCCTAGTTTCTCAAGACCTGGTCTGCAGTGGGATCTCTCAGCAGCGCTTAAGGGGGTAAGTGGTCCCCCCTCTGAGCCCCTGGAAGAGGTGAAATTCAGATTTATTCCATGGAAAGTGACCTTCTTATTGGCGCTGAAATTGGAGAACTACAATGCCAAGCGCTTAGGAATACTACAGAACCTTTCAGCGTTTGAGCCATGTACTCTATTCCTTCCAGATAGAGTTCCATTATGCTTTTTACTCACCTTCCTACCTAAGGTGCCTATAGTACATAATAGTCAGTAAGTTGTTACTTACCTGTTTTATGTCTTTCTCCATCCTCTCCAGGAGTAGGATCCCTCCATGCCCTGGATGTGCCCAGAGGTGAAGAATTATACTGAGCGATCCAGGAAGTTCAGAAGATCAGGGAATCTTCTAATATTTTTCCTTGGCAGGAATAAGGTATGAAGGCCACCAAGCCTTCCCTGAGTAGGTGGATTAAGGAGGCTATAAAGGAGTCATTTACTTCCAGGATCAGCCTCCTCCTGCCGCTGTCACTGCTCATTTCGGAGCAGTGTCTACTAGCTGGGCCTGTCAGGCCCTTATTCCCTTGGAAAAAGTTGTTCCGTAGCCTCCTGCACTCACACTCCACTTTGTGAGTCATTACAGGATTGACCTCAGGGGTTCGGAAGACACGGCTTTGTGCGGTCTGTTCTGAATTCCATTCAGCCTGAAGTCTCTACCCAATAGGATTACTTCTTGCTAAGTTCCCACTTGTGCTGCTGGTTAGGACGTAAGGGAAGAGTTAATTTCTTAACGTAAATTTGTTTTCCCTTAGTCCTAACAGCAGCAAACAAATTTCCCTCCCTTATGTTAATTTTTTTTCCTTTTTTCCTTGTTGTATAACGCACTGTTGTTGGGGGAATGTCCCCTCTTATAGGTAGAAGGGGGGGGGGGGCTAATTAGGCATTAATTGCTATTTTATTTGCTTGACTTCTTTAACATTCTGTCTGTCCTACCAGTTCACAGGGGCAGATATTCCCCCCTCACTAGTGCTGCTGTTAGGACTAAGGGAAAACAAATTTACGTTAAGAAATTAACGCGTCCAATATTGTTCTGTATCCATAGTTAACCCCTTAAGGACACATGACGTACTGGAACGTCATGTGTCCACTCCTGATCTATAACGCGGGGCCACGGCGTGGCCCCGCGTCATAGCGGTTCGGGCCCGGCCTCTAACAACGGCCGGGACCCGTGGCTAATAGCGCGCGGCATTGATCGCTGTGCCGCGCGCTATTAACCCTTTAGACGCGGCGTTCAAAGTTGAACGCCGCGTCTAAAGTGAAACCGAAAGCATGCCGGCTAGCTCAGTGGGCTGTTCGGGATAGCCGCGGTGAAATCGCGGCATCCCGAACAGCTGACAGGACAGCGGGAGGGCCCCTACCTGCCTCCTCGCTGTCCGATCGCCGAATGACTGCTCAGTGCCTGAGATCCAGGCATGAGCAGTCATGCGGCAGAATCATCGATCACTGGTTTCTTATGAGAAACCAGTGATCAATGTAAAAGATCAGTGTGTGCAGTGTTATAGGTCCCTATGGGACCTATAACACTGCAAAAAAAAAGTGCAAAAAAAAAGTGAATAAACATCATTTAACCCCTTCCCTATTAAAAGTTTGAATCACCCCCCTTTTCCCATAAAAGAAAAAACACAGTGTAAATAAAAATAAAAATAAACATAAATGGTATCGCCGCGTGCGGAAATGTCCGAATTATAAAAATATATCGTTAATTAAACCGCACGGTCAATGGCGTGCGCGCAAAAAAATTCCAAAGTCCAAAATAGTGCATTTTTGGTCACTTTTTATATCATGAAAAAATGAATAAAAAGCGATCAATAAGTCCCATCAATGCAAACATGGTACCGTTAAAAACTTCAGATCACGGCGCAAAAAATGAGCCCTCATACCGCCCCATACACGGAAAAATAAAAAAGTTATAGGGGTCAGAAGATGACAATTTTAAACGTATTAATTTTCCTGCATGTAGTTATGATTTTTTCCAGAAGTCCGACAAAATCAAACCTATATAAGTAGGGTATCATTTTAATCGTATGGACCTACAGAATACATATCAGGTGTCATTTTTACCGAAAAATGTACTACGTAGAAACGGAAGCCCCCAAAAGTTACAAAACAGCGTTTTTTTTAAAATTTTGTCGCACAATGATTTTTTTTCCCGCTTCACCATAGATTTTTGGGCAAAATGACTGACGTCATTACAAAGTAGAATTGGTGGCGCAAAAAATAAGCCATCATATGGATTTTTAGGTGTAAATTTGAAAGAGTTATGATTTTTTAAAGGCAAGGAGCAAAAAACGAAAATGCAAAAACGGAAAAACCTCCGGTCCTTAAGGGGTTAAAGGGGTTTTCAAAATGCTATCATACAGCAGCTGATAAGTACAGGAAGGGTTAAGATTTTTTAATAGAAGTAATAGACAAATATGTTTAACTTTCTGGCACCAGTAGATTTAGATTTAAGAAAAAAACGTTTTCCAGTTAAGTACCCCTTTAACACTAAATATATTTACTGAAAAACATTTCTTTTTAACTGGTGCCATATAGTTAAACAGATTTGTAAATCAGCTTATCAGCTGCTGTATACTACAGAGGAAGTTCTTTCCTTTTTGAATTTCTTTTCTGTCTGACCACAGTGCTCTCTGCTGACACCTCTGTCCATGTCAGGAACTGTCCGGAGCAGGATAGGTTTGCTATGGTGACTTTCTCCTGCTCTGATCAGTTCCTGACATGGACAGAGGTGTCAGCAGAGAGCACTGTGGTCAGACAGAAAGGAAATTAAAAAGATAAGAACTTGTGTGGAGGAATAGTGGTGTAGTTGCCCCTGGCAACCAATTAGATTGCTTCTTTCATTTTTCAAAGGCCTCTTTAAAAATAAAAGAAGCGATCTGATTGGTTGCCAAGGGCAACTGCACCACTCTTCCTCTGCACAGTTTTTGAAAAATCTCCCCCCATGTTTCACAAAAGAGAACAAAACAGAAGCTTTATCCAAAGTCATTGCACCAATGTCTACTGCTGTAACAGCGGGAAAAGGTGATGGGACCATAGCCGATTCAGGATACATCCATACATCCTGTTCCTACAACAAATTAGGACTAATGATATTTAAATAATAAAAATTAAACATTAATTCCCTGAGTAAGCCTAACAGTGAAACCACGTAGGGGTGATCGCTGTAAATAGTACATGTGGTACAGCACTTACTATATATTGTGTACAATATGAGTTTGATTATTCATCTATTTATCTATCTGTTACCTATATGAATTATCCTTATTTAAAAACTTGGCAGTGGTGGGATTTGAACCCACGCCTCCAGAGAGACTGGAGCCTAAATCCAGCGCCTTAGACCGCTCGGCCACACTACCCTTACAATTGTTTTCACAGATACGTAGATTGGAGAACCCATAGGTAAAAAATTATTGTACTCTTCAAAGCATAAAAAATGGCTGCCATGCAGCGCCATCATTTACCAAGTTATCTTCATTTGCTATCGGCACTCTTCACAGTAGTTGTGTGAATTCCATGATCTGTACAAATCATGCATGGTGCTGCACAATAGTCATTTGTCATATCACTATTGGGGTATTTTTTAACCTCAGAAAGACCAGCAGAGTTAATTTCTTACAAAAACAACTCCAAGTCTGTCTCCAGGTCGGGTGTGGTATTACAACTTGGCTCCATTCATTTCAATGGAACTGATCTGGAGAGCCCCATCCAACCTGGAGACAGATGAGGAGTGGTTTTTTTTAAAGAAATTAGATCTGTTTTTCTATTCCTATATAAGCCCTTTAAGGACCAAGGGGACATGTATCAAAGATTTTACCCCTGTTTTGTGTTTAAATTTTTGCACAAGCTGTTTTTTGCGCACATTGGCCTTCATTTACTTAGAAAACCGGGTTGTAAGTCTATCTTGCTTTCTTACCCGACTGCTTTTTTCCCCTGGTATTTATTATTATGTTGCATCCTGTTTGTCGCACGTGGGTTTTGTTGGTTTTGGTTTCCAACTCCTCTGAGTTGTGGGGAAAAAATCCACAACAATTCAACATATTCGGGTTGGAAACCTTTATAAATACGTGGGAAAGCTCAGAAATGTCGGGTTACGCCCCTTTTTCGGGTTTGGGAGAATCCACATCTGGTCCATCGGGAAAAAAGGTTGCATCGTGTCGCAGACTGGTGCACGATGTCTGCAACATGGCGCAGACAAAGATGCGCCAAAAAAAACAGACAAAACAAGTCGGGTTTAGAATAGTAAATGAGGGCCATTCTGGTGGATCATTTCCTCCAGATGTGGAGGTTTGGGTGTACCTTGGGGTGACATATTTAGTAAGCACAAATTTATTAACTGCGTACATTTCATTTACCCGCAGAAATCTGACCATATTTTTAACGCAAATCTTGAACTGCACTTAGCAAGATGCTCTAAATCATCGATTCCATTTTTCAGAGTGGATTGCGGAAATTACTCTGCTTCTGCGACCATCTCTGAGATACGTAAAATCTTTTCCATGTACCTTTTAAAAACAATGAAATTATTATAGACACTTGTTATCACCCTTCCCCCGCAGTCTAACCAGATACACCGGGATGATACACCAAGATAATACACCAGGTTATAGTGCAGTCTAACCTGATACACCATATTATAGTGCAGTCTAACCGGGATAATACACCGGGATAATACACCAGGATAATACACCAGGTTATAGTGCAGTCTAACCTGATATACCATATTATAGTGCAGTCTAACCCGATACACCGGGATAATACACCGGGATAATACACCAGGATAATAGTACAGTCTAACTCGAGACAACTGGATAATATACCGTATAATACACCAGATTATAGTGTGGGGAAAATACTTCCCAGCACAGATCAGACTTCACACTGTCTAAATTTCAAACTCCCTGCTGTTCTTGATGAGTGCAGGAGATTGCACCTGTGTAGTGTAACCATGGTGACCAAAGCTAAGAATATACCACTGTATGTGCAGGGAGGGAGAAGGAGATATGGCTGTTAGGTCTATGTATATGTATGAGTGTGTGTATGTAGCAGAGTTAAGTGTGTGAGTGTGTGTATGTAGCAGAGATGAGGGTGTGTATGTAGCAGAGTTGAGTCAGTGAGTCTGTATATAGCGGAGTTGAGTGTGTGTGTGTATGTACCAGAGCTGAGTGTGTGAGTGTGTATATGTAGCAGAGCTGAGTGTGCGTGTATGTAGCAGAACTGAGTGTATGGTTGTGTGTATGTAGCAGAGTTGAGTGTGTGAGTGTATATGTAGCAGAGTTCTGTGTGTTAGTGTGTATGTAGCAGAGCTGAGTGTGTGTATATGTAGCAGAGCTGAGTGTGTGAATGTGTGCATGTAGCAGAGCTGAGTGTGTGATTGTTTGTATGTAGCAGAGTTGAGTGTGTGAGTGTGTATGTAGCAGAGTTAAGTGTGTGAGTGTGTGTATGTAGCAGGGCTGAGTGTGTGATCAGGTGTATGTAGCAGACCTGAATGTGTGATCAGGTGTATGTAGCAGAGTTGAATGTGTGCGTGGTCATGCTTACACATAATCACACATTCAGCTCTGCTGCATACCCATGTCACACACTAATTTCTGCTACCAGGGATCCTCCAGCTTTTGCAAAGCTTCATATCCCAGCATGCCAAGTTTTGCAACACTTGGAGGCATTCTGGTTGGTAAACACTGATATAGAGGTAAGGGGACAGATTGTTCAGCAAAATTACATATTTTTTTAAACCCAGACATTCTGGGGGAGATTCTCAAAAATTACTGTAATTTCTGTTCCAGTGATATTATCCACACTTTTTTTTTCTCCTCAAATTTTCAAAGGTCTCTTTTGCTGCATTGAAAATATGTGAAAATAAATTTTTGCACTACTTTTTTTTTTGTTTTGTTTTTTTTTGCTTTTTTTGCACCAAAACCTTTTTTTTTGTTGCAGCCATATTGGATTTTTTTTAGTGCCAAAATTACCGAGTTTGGTGCCAAAATTGGCAATTTTTGTGCCAAAATTGTCGTTTTTTCGCCAACTTTTACATCCAAGAAAATTCTCGTGGAAACATCTCACTAAATATTCCATGGTTACTAGTTCCCAGACAAGAGATAACTGTATAAATAAAACATTTCTGAGCTTAAATGTGAGTGCAGGTGCAGTGGCCAAGAAAAAAAATAAAAAATAAAATAAATAAAGTATATATGTAATGAATACTTTTTTAAAATAATTACTTACATAACACCTTTTCGAGAAAAAAAAAGACCCCAAAACAATAAAACTACAACCATTTCTGTGATTTCTACACTATCAAGAAGCTGGCGTGAATTTTTTTATGTAAACTGGACTCTCACACCTTTGAAAATTTGAAAATATCATATTAAGCAGACAATATATGTAGACACGCCCACTTTTACAAAACTGACGTAAACAGTGTAATCTCTTTGAAAATTTGGTCGATACTTTTCGCGCCAAAATAGTTTTTTTTTTGGCGCAAAATTCTTTGAGAATCTCCCCCTCTGTGTACTTTATAAAGATTTATGATTTTTCTATTATGCAGAGTTTTGTTCGGCGCACACTGCTGCTCCAGCACTTCTAGCTATGAGCAGTGTACTGTGTGCGGTAGAGAAGGAGTGCACGGTAGAGCAAGGGGGGCGTTTCTATATTTGCACAAAATTTATCAAAGGACATGTACAACTTTAGTAAATCTTGAGCAAGAGTGTCAATTAGACAGCAGTGTAAAGGGTTAGATCTGTGTCTACAATAGACACCTAATGATACATGTCCCCCCAAGGGTGTACCTGTACACCCTGGTGCTGCTCCCGCAGCTTGAAGCACACTCACGAGCTGATCACACTCCATACCAGGTGGTTCCTGGTTGCTATCAGCAGCCAGGACCCATGGTTAATGCTAGACATTGCCGATTGGGATACCTGGTATTAACCCTTCAGACACCACAATCAAAGTTGATCGCAAGCAATCAAATCCCAAAGGGATTAATACATTCCAACAACCTTTAGGGGTCATCCCCCAAGAGGCATCCCCTAAACTACAAAATCCTTCCTTTAAAATGAAACATTTATCAGTATACAATAAAAAATAAAAAATTAGGTGCACTGTCTTAAAAAGACCACTAGGTGTCAGTGTATAACTAAAATCACAGTCTCTGCTCAGGATGATAACATTATTCTGTCACAAGAAGACCCGTATATAATATAGCGTGCATAAACTGTATATTGCTGCTAGCCACGGGCTGTTGCACTACTGAGTCCTGGCAGTCATTATGGTGACTGTTTAGAAAGTTTTAGAGCCATCCTCATCGCAAAGTTGATTGTGGCATCTAAATGTGTGATTTAACGTTGTAAGTTAGCTCTAAGAGCTGATCGGGACATCCGTGGCGAAATTGTGGAGCCCTGATCGTCTTAGTGGATGGTGGGAGAGCCCTTACCTGCATCCTTGCTGTTTGATCGGTGCTCCAATGCTCCAGGAAGCCTCAGCAGGCTAAAGCAGGAGAGCATGAATAACACTGATCAATGCTGAGCAAAAGCTTAGTATTGTACAGTGTATGCAATCGCAAGAATATATGATATAGCCACCTATGGGGACCAAAAAAAAAGCATAAAAAATTAAAAAAAAGCTCTCGGGAGCTTATACCATCCCCCTACTGGACATTGTCTGAACATTGTGACTATTTCAGGCCTCAGCTATAAGAAGAAGACATGGATTGTTTTGTTGAACTCAACATGGAGAAAATGGAATTTATTACCTTTCCCCATTCTGCCCCATCCCCCACCCAATCTATATATCATAGTCAATGGCGCCACTCTCTCTCCCCAATCCCACATGTCCGCTGCCTTGGGGTCACCTTTGACCCTGTCTTTTAAACCACACATCCAGATCCTCCCCATCTCCTGCTTCTTTCTTCTTAAAAGCATTTCTCACATGCGCTCATTCCTCCTCAACTTTGACTCAACTAAACTCCTGGCACATGTCCTCATCTTCTCCTGTATGGACTAGTACAACATTCTCCTCTGTGGCCTCCATCAAGCCCTCTTGCCCCCCTCCAATCCGTCCTCAACTCTTCTGCCTGACTTATCCACCAATCCCCTCGCTCCTCCTCTGCCGCTCCCCTCGGCCAATCAATTCACTGGCTTTATCCGTTGCCGAATTAATTTAGCTTAAACTGTTCCCCATGACATACAAGGCCATCCACAACCTGTATCCCCCCCCCCCATATATCTCTGACCTGATCTCCCCATACGGTCCCTCACATAAACCCTGTGATCCTCTCAAAACCTCCACCTGTGCTCTCCCCTCATCCGCACCTTACACAACCATCTCCAAGACTTCTCCCAAGCTTCCCCCATACACCGAAACTCCTTTGGCACATCCGGCTCTCACCCACCCTCAAGACCTTCAAAAGAAACCTGAAGACTCCAAGAAAGCCTACAACATATAACAAGCCTACTGCCACCATACTACGAATGGCTACTTCCCTGACCTCTCATAGATGACCAGATGTCCCCATCACCCACTGTTCCCCTCCTCTTGTAGATTGTAAGTCCTTACAGACAGGTCCCTCTCTCTTCTCTATCAGTCATTTACTCGCTATCACATTTATTGTACTTGTGTTTATGTTATGTATTTAACACTTATCATATGTACAGTGTCCTGGAACCAAGGGAGCTACAAAAATAAATAATAAAAATAGTAATAATAAAATGGTAAAGGAGTCAAACTCATCCGGAATCCTTATCACCATCATACAAATATGAATATTTTCCTATATATTGTAGGGATACAGATGTGGAGGAAGGGAATCCTGACAGGGGTTCCCTTATTCTTCTAGTAAAAAACCGACTTAGGCACGGAGAGCGCTACACCGGCGACTTGATGACATGGGAGTCGGGGGTAGCTTCCTATCAAAATCTTTATTAAGATCATAAAATGTGGTAATACATAAGGACTACGCGTTTCGGAGGGGTTCACTCCTTCCTCAGGTCCCAAGTTACAGTGTGAGGATACAGTGTTTAAAGAGGCACTGTCATTGTTTAAAACTTTTTCAGAAATAATCATATGATGGCTTTTTGCAATATAAATTTATTTTAAAAAATGTCAAATTTTCGAAAAATAATCACCTCTAGGGGTCGTCTGTCTTTAGCCAGACAGACTAGTGTTGATTTTGCAGCATACCAGATACTGGCCATAAAGCGCGCCGGTATCCAGTATAGGAGAATTCAGCTGTATGCATACAGCTTAATGCGCGGGCACGCACTGCCTGTGAACGAGAGCACACACAGGCAGTGCAGGATACAGGCACATCCACCCATCCCCCCGGTTCTTAGCTGCGCCCGATCCTGTGTCCCATTACACCCCCCCCCTGTCCTCAGCTGTGCCTGATCCTGTGTCCTATTACACCCCCCGTCCTCACCTGGGCCCGATCATGTGTCCCATTACACCCCCCAGTCCTCAGCTGCGCCCGATCCTGTGTCCCATTACATCCCCCCCGCCCTCAGCTGTGCCCGATCCTGTGTCCCATTACATCCCCCCCGCCCTCAGCTGAGCCCAATCCTGTGTCCCATTATACCCCCCAACCCCCGGTTCTCAGCTGCGTCCGATCCTGTGTCCCGTTACACACATCCCCCTCCCCCCAGTTTTCTGTTGCACCCGGCCATGTCGCATCGTCACCCTTCTGCTTACCCCCCCAACCCCGTGGTCCATTACCTCCTCCGTCCCGGTCTTCGGCAGCGCCGGCGGTCAGCCAGTGCAAGGGGACTTCAGTGACGCCGCTCGTCAGGCCGCAAAGTGCTGTGCAGGACAGGTGTTTGTGTATGTGTGTATCTGTCTGTATGTATGTGTGTGTGTGTGTGTCTGTATGTATGTATATGTGTGTCTCTGTATGTGTTAGGGGGTGGGGGGAACTGCAACCTAATGTGGGGGAACTGCAACCTAATGTGGGGGAACTGCAACCTAATGGGGGGGACCTGCAACCTAATGGGGGGGGACCTGCAACCTAATGTGGCGGAACTGCAACCTAATGGAGGTGAACTGCAACCTAATGGGGGGGACCTGCAACCTAGTGGGGGGGACCTGTAACCTAATGGGGGAAACTGCAACCTAATGGGGGGGAACTGCAACCTAATGGGGGGGACTTGCAACCTAATGTGGGGGAAACTGTGCTACTGTGGGGGAACTGTAGCTGCTTAAGGGGAACTCCGATGCCTCTACCTACTGTGGGGGAACTCCTATGCCTCTACCTACTGTGGGGGAACTCTGATGCCTGTAGCTGCTTTGGGGGAACTCTGATACCTGTAGCTGATGTGGGGGAACTCCGATGCCTGTGCTTTACTGTGGGGAACTCCAATGCCTGTGCTTTACTGTGGGGGAACTCTGATGCCTGTAGCTATTGTGGGGGAACTCTGATGCCTGTAGCTGCTGTGGGGGAACTCAGGTGCCTGCGCATACTGTGGGGAAACTCCGATGCCTGTGCCTACTGTGGGGAAACTCCGATGCCTCTACCTACTGTGGGGGAACTCTGATGCCTGTAGCTATTGTGGGGGAACTCTGATGCCTGTAGCTATTTGTGGGGGAACTCCAATGCCTGTAGCTGCTGTGGGGGAACTCAGGTGCCTGCGCATACTGTGGGGGAACTCTGATGCCTGTAGCTGCTGTGGGGAACTCCAATGCTGGTAGCAACTGTGGGGGAACTTAGGTGCCTGCGCATACTGTGGGGGAACTCTGATGCCTGTAGCTGCTGTGGGGGAACTCAGGTGCCTGTGCCTATGGTGGGGGAACTCCGGTGCCTGTAGCTACTGTGGGGGAACTCGGGTGCCTGAAGCTATTGTGGGGGAACTCGGGTGCCTGAAGCTACTGTGGGGGAACTCCGGTGCCTGTCCCTATTGTGGGGGAACTCCGGTGCCAGCCAGTGACAGCTATGTTCATTAGCATCCAACTTTACTAGGAAAAGATAAAACATATAGAAAACGTATTCATAAAAATACTGTACTTTTATCTATAAAATCCTTGCACTAATTTTATAAAGCTCTATTCTCATATTTATACATTTTATCCTGTTATGAACTCGCCATAATATTTTAGGAATACTGCAGGCAAGCTCCAAGTATCTTCCTCTGTGTAACATGTACAGCATGAAACCAGAGAGGAAAGGGTTACAGAGTAGAGTGCAGTGATTGGCTGAAAGCTCAGGCTCAGAGACTCAGAGCAGATGAGTCATCACAGTGAGGGAGATAGACAGACACGCCCCCTCCAGCCAGCAAGATGTAAAAGTAACTGAGAAGGATGAATGCTTATATCTCTGGATATAAAGATCCTAGAGACATAAAACATATATGTACACGATCAAGATTAGGTACCGGGTAACATATCACTTTTTTTTTTTTTTTTGGAACTATGATAGGTACGCTTTAATATATACATAGATCCATGAATACATTAATACATTAAACTTTTGAAAATTTGGCCGGTCTGAACGCTATTGGAGGCTGAGTGTTACGTCAGACTTCAATAGCGTTCAGACCAGCCAAAATTCTAAAGTTTAATGTATTAATGTATTCATGGATCTATGTTTATATTAAACACTGTATCCTCACACTATAACTAGGAACTGAGGAAGGAGGGAGCCCCTCCGAAACGCGTAGTCCTTAATGTATTAACACTTTTTATGATCTCAATAAAAAGTTTGATACGAAGCTACCCCCGACTCCCATGTCATCACGCCACTGGTGTAGCGCTCTCAGTGCCAAAGTCGGTTTTCTACTGGAAGAATAAGGGAACCCCTGCCAGAATTCCCTTCCTCCACATCTGTATCCCTGCATTATCCACCGTCCTCGACAGGACCGACGGCCAGCTGCTCCCGGAGCACCAGCCCAAATAACCTGCTCAAAACGCTGAACAGTGTTGCGCCTGCTTTCAGCGCAAACTGCAAAAGTGAGCAGTTTTTCTACCTACAAACCTATACTCCCGTTAAGCACGGATAACCGGCACTATATGGCGCCATATGGCGCCATCTCTGTCTCCCCCCTTATCTCTTTATATCCTACTTCCTATATATTGTAGCACTTACATATTTCCACATTGATATTGTTATGTGTACAGTCACTATGTTATTACTTGTTATATTTCCATGTAGTTACAGATTTCATCACTTGTAGACACCTTATTGATGTTCTTGGTGTTGCTGATATCGGTTGTAATGTAAGGTGTCTCTATATATTTTTAGGGGTCGTCTATGATCACCAAGTAAACAATATGTATGAACATAAATAGAGATGAGCGAATCGAAGTTGACGAACCCGAATTCGTTAGGAATTTCATGAAAAATTAGCAACGAATATCGCCGCAATTCTATCGCGCGAATCGCTTCATTAAACTCCATTTTACAGCATTCCATGCTATTGGGGACCTAAGATGGCGGATCCACATGTGAGTACATGGGGCAGGGGATTATGGGAGGGCGGGAAACAGCGGCGGGCTGACCCTGAATCACATGTGAGATGCAGCCTATCAGTGTTCATTTTTCAGCCCAATTGAGTTTATTTTTATTTGCTCCACAAATCTTCTGCTGCTCAGAATTGTATGACAGAGTGCAATTTAGGGTTTAATCCCTGGATTTTTTTTTGTGGTGCTGCACTGTTGGGTCCTGCTGCTGTTCAGAAATACGTGATTGTTCAGTGGACTGTAGTGCATTTGCACCATTTTGTACCTGTTAATCTGTCAAGGGGCTACATACTGTGCAAGTCCAAACAATACTATTCACCGACTGTTTTTTTTTTTTTAAACAGTTTTTTCTGCGTATATTTACACATATATAACTGCCCTTATCAGTGCATACCGCATAGGTACATCCAAGTATTGTACCATTTAGTACCTGTTATGCTGTCAAGGTGCTCCATACCGTCAAAGTCCAAACAATAGTATCCACCGGCTGGTGTATTACAAAAATACAGAGTTTTTTCTGCTAATAGTTAGGCATATTACTGCCCTCATCAGTGCATACCGCATAGGTACATCCAAGTATTGTACCATTTAGTACCTGTTAATCTGTCAAGGGCCTACATACTGTTCAAGGACAGACGTAAGTAATCACCTGCTGCTGTTCTAGACAAATACTGTTTAAAGAGTAGTGTGGCGTATTGTAATACTCTCATAAACGCACTAAGTATGTCAGGCAGAGAAGTGCCAGGACATGCACAGAGGAGTGGCAGAGGCCTAAATACTTCAGGCAGAGTTGGCAGCAGACTTGGGGCGAGTGGCAGCAGGAGTCGCAGCGAGAGGCCTGAGCTCCTGTTATCAGCCAGCGGTCGTGTCTCCACCAGCAACCCATCTGCCGTCGTCGATTGGTTAACACGCTCATCCACATCATCACAAGTGACAACTGACACCCCCAGTCAACAGTCGGTGGGTTCCTCAGACACAACCCTCAGTTGGCATGGCCCGGGAGCAGTCCATGTCCTCCCATTGCCTTTGTCCTATGCTATTCCCTCTCCTAAAGAAGTATCTTATGCTGTGGGTTCAGCTCCACTATTTACTGAGGACGATCCAATAGAGGACAGTCAGCAGCTACTGTCCAGCCAAGAAGGGGAGGAGACATGCGCCGCTTGCTCCGCTAAGCGGCCAAGTAGTGATGCGGAGAGTGACGTGGGAGGCGGTGTTGCAAGTGTTCAGGGTCCTGAAGCAGACACTGTTGGGGAACCTGAGGAGGACTTCAGTGACGTGCACACAACTGTTGATGATGATGAAGCCGATCGCAATTGGGAGCCGGGTGCAGAAGGGGCTTCATCATGATCAGGAGAAGAGAGTTGCAGGTTGCCCTTGAGGCAGCAAGGCGGTAGCACGGTTGGCAGTCAGCGTGGTGGCAGTAGTGGAAATTCAGGAGCCAAACGTGCCGGGGGAGACCACCTGCTTCGCGGCAGCCTACCTTTCCGGGAGGTAGTGGAACAAGGGTTCCTGGAGAGTAGCAGTCAATTAGTGCGGACTGGGGGTGGAAAAATCAGCTACTCGGCGGTGTGGAAGTTTTTCATAAGGCATCCGGAGGAGGTTCACGTAGCCACATGCAAGATCTGTCAGCAGAAGGTGAAGCGTGGCCAGGGTCCCAATGTCGGTACCACGGCCCTGCGTCAACACATGCTTCGCCACCATAAAGCGGCCTGGGAGAACTGTGGCTCCGATGTAGTGGTCCAGCCTGCTGCATCACCCAGTGGCCATCCGCTCCCTCCTTCATCTAGCCAAGGCTCCCCCACCTCAGCCGAAGGGAGCTGTGTGTCAAACCCTCCTTCTGTCGCTCCTGCTTCTCCCGCATTTAGTCAGCCATTCCGCCAACAATCCATCGGCGAACCATGTCCAAGAGACAACAGTATGCGCCCACTCATCCAACGGCGCAGAAGTTGAATGTGCTCCTGTCCAAGTTGCTGGTGTTGCAGTTCCTCCCTTTTCAAGTGGTGGACTCTGCACCTTTCAGAGAATTGATTGCTTGTGCCGCGCCGAGGTGGTGAGTCCCAAGCCGTCATTTCTTTGCGAAGAAGGCAGTACCAGCCCTGCATAAGTTTGTACAAGAGAAGGTGGGCCAGTCCTTGAGCCTGTCGGTGTGTTCAAAAGTGCACGGCAGCGCCCACGTTTGGAGCCGTAACTACGGGCAGGGAAAGTACATGTCTTTTATGGCTCACTGGGTAAATGTGGTTCCTGCACAGCCACAACAGCAACTTGGACAGGTCACACCGCTTCCTCCTCCACGCTCTCGCTCCCAGGCAGTTGGTCCTGTTACAGTATGCGACGCCACCTCCTCATGCTCCCCCGTGTCCTCGGCCTCCACTGCACGTCCAAATCTCGGTGGCCATTCATTGTACCATGTGTGTAGGGCACGGTGGTGTCAAGCTGTTCTTCACATGGTTTGCCTTGGCGAACGGAGTCACCCAGGGGAGGAACTGCACTGCTAAAGTTCATTCGTAAAGAAATCCGAGTATGGCTTACTCCACAAAATCTGGAAATGGGAACCAAAGTGACAGACAACGGGAAGAACATCGTGTCCGCGCTGCGACAAGGAAGTGTGAAACATGCACCCTGCATGGCACACGTGTTGAATCTGGTTGTCTAGCTACCATCCCAAAATGGGGGCCTTTTTTAAACCCACTGAGAGGGAGGACAAACTGACCTACTACAGAAAGATTCTACGTAGTCAGATGGTCAGCCACATGGTCCATCCACTCGCAGGTCTGACTCGGGGGGCCCTCTGCGCTCACCTTCCACTGCCATGGCTGCTGGGGAGGGGTGGGAGGAGCAGTACCAGCTCAATCAGCAGCAGCCTGAGTCTACAGTCGCTGATGAGTAGCTTCCTTCACCCGCATAGTGAAGCAACTCATCAGCAGCAAGTAGACATGGAGCAGGACCTGAACCAGCTGGTGGTGGCATACCTTGACATGGCCATGCCAACAACCATTGAAGATCCGCTGGACTTCTGGGCAGCCAAACTTGATTTATGGCCACAACTAGCAGAGTTTGCCCTGGAAAAGCTGTCCTGGGGGACAACTATGCTGCCTAATCTGGGGGACAACTATGCTCCTAATCTGGGGGACAACTATGCTCCTAATCTGGGGGACAACTATGCTCCTAATCTGGGGGACAACTATGCTCCTAATCTGGGGGACAACTATGCTCCGAATCTGGGGAACATCTATGCTGCCTAATCTGGGGGACAATTATGCTCCTAATCTGGGGGACATCTATGCTGCCTAATCTGGGGGACAATTATGCTCCTAATCTGGGGGACATCTATGCTGCCTAATCTGGGGGACATCTATGCTCCTAATCTGGGGGACATCTATGCTGCCTAATTTGGGGGACATCTATGCTCCTAATCTGGGGGACAACTATGCTCCTAATATGGGGGAAACTGATGCTTCTGGCCTTGGGCCTGTAATTTTTTGAAGTTTAGCAGTAACTAAATACATGCTTAACCCCTTAAGGACTGAGCCCTTTTTCACCTTAAGGACTCGGCCATTTTTTGCAAATCTGACCACTGTCACTTTAAACATTAATAACTCTGGAATGCTTTTAGTAATCATTCTGATTCCGAGATAGTTTTTTCGTGACATATTCTACTTTAACGTAGTGGTAAAATTTTTTGGTAACTTGCATCCTTTCTTGGTGAAAAATCCCAAAATTTGATGAAAAATTTGAAAATTTTGCACTTTTCTAACTTTGAAGCTCTCTGCTTGTAAGGAAAATGGATATTCCCGCAAAAAAAATTTTTATTCACATATACAATATGTCTACTTTATATTTGCATCATAAAATTGATGAGTTTTTACTTTTGGAAGACACCAGAGGGCTTCAAAGTTCCGCAGCAATTTTCCATTTTTTCACAAAATTTTGAAACTCGCTTTTTTTCAGGGACCAGTTCAGGTTTGAAGTGGATTTGAAGGGTCTTCATATTAGAAATACCCCATAAATGACCCCATTATAAAAACTGCACCCCCAAAGGATTCAAAATGACATTCAGTAAGCGTTTTAACCCTTTACGGGTTTCACAGGAATAGCAGCAAAGTGAAGGAGAAAATTCACAATCTTAATTTTTTACACTCGCATGTTCTTGTAGACCCAATTTTTGAATTTTTGCAAGGGGTAAAAAGGAGAAAATTTTTACTTGTATTTGAAACCCAATTTCTCTCGAGTAAGCACATACCTCATATGTCTATGTAAAGTGTTCGGCGGGCGCAGTAGAGGGCTCAGAAGGGAAGGAGCGTCAAATGGTTTTTGGGGGGCATGTCACCTTTAGGAAGCCCCTATGGTGCCAGAAAAGCAAAAAAACCCACATGGCATACCATTTTGGAAACTAGACCCCTCGGGGAACGTAAAAAGGGGTAATGTGAACCTTAATACCCCACAGGTGATTCACGACTTTTGCATATGTAAAAAAAAAAAGAAATTTTTACCTAAAATGCTTGGTTTCCCTAAAGTTTAACATTTTTAAAAAGGGTAATAGCAGAAAATACCCCCCAAAATTTGAAGCCCAATTTCTCCCGATTCAGAAAACACCCCATATGGGGGTGAAAAGTGCTCTGCTGGCGCACTACAGGTCTCAGAAGAGAAAGAGTCACATTTGGCTTTTTTGAAGGAAATTTTGCTCTGGGGGCATGCCGCATTTAGGAAGCCCCTATGGTGCCAGGACAGCAAAAAAAAACCCACATGGCATACCATTTTGGAAACTAGACCCCTCGGGGAACGTAACAAGGGGTAAAGTGAACCTTAATACCCTACAGGTGTTTCACGACTTTTGCATATGTAAAAAAAAATAAAAAAATTTACCTAAAAGGCTTCTTTTCCCAAAAACTTTACATTTTTAAAAAGGGTAAAAGCAGAAAATACCCCCCAAAATTTGAAGCCCAATTTCTCCCGATTCAGAAAACACCCCATATGGGGGTGAAAAGTGCTCTGTTGGCGCACTACAGGTCTCAGAAGAGAAGGAGTCACATTTGGCTTTTTGAAAGCAAATTTTGCTCTGGGGGCATGCCGCATTTAGGAAGCCCCTATGGTGCCAGGACCGCAAAATAAACCCACATGGCATACCATTTTGGAAACTAGAGCCCTCGGGGAATGTAACAAGGGGTTAAGTGAACCTTAATACCCCACAGGCGTTTCACGACTATTGCATATGTAAAAAAAATTTAAAAAAATTTACCTAAAAGGCTTCTTTTCCCAAAAACTTTACATTTTTAAAAAGGGTAAAAGCAGAAAATACCCCCCAAAATTTGAAGCCCAATTTCTCCCGAGTACGGCGATACCCCATATGTGACCATTAACTGTTGCCTTGAAATACGACAGGGCTCCAAAGTGAGAGCGCCATGCGCATTTGAGGCCTAAATTAGGGATTGCATAGGGGTGGACATAGGGGTATTCTACGCCAGTGATTCCCAAACAGGGTGCCTCCAGCTGTTGCAAAACTCCCAGCATGCCTGGACAGTCAACGGCTGTCCGACAATACTGGGAGTTGTTGTTTTGCAACAGCTGGAGGCTCCGTTTTGGAAACCGTGGCGTACCAGACGTTTTTCATTTTTATTGGGGAGGGGAGGGGGTCTGTGTAGGGGTATGTGTATATGTAGTGTTTTTTACTTTTTATTTTATTTTTTGTTAGTGTAGTGTAGTGTTTTTAGGGTATAGTCACACGGGCGGGGGTTCACAGTAGTTTCTCGCTGGCAGTTTGAGCTGTTGCAGAAAATTTGCTGCAGCTCAAACTTGCAGCCCGATACTTACTGTAATCCTCCGCCCATGTGAGTGTACCCTGTACATTCACATTGGGGGGGGGGACATCCAGCTGTTGCAAAACTACAACTCCCAGCATGCGCTGACAGACTGTACATGCTGAGAGTTTTAGTTTTGCAACAGCTGTAGGCACACTGGTTATGTATCACGGAGTTTGTGACCTTACTCAGTGTTTCAAAACCAGTGTGCCTCCAGCTGTTGCAAAACTACAACTCCCAGCATGTACGGTGCATGGTGTAAGGTGACTGCTGGGAGTTGTAGTTTGCAACAGCTGGAGGCACACCGGTTGTGAAACACTGAGTTAAGTAAAAAAAAAACTCTAAGTTTCACAACCAGTGTGCCTTCAGCTGTTGCAAAACTACAACTCTCAGCAGTCACCGACAGCCAACGGGCATGCTGGGAGTTGTAGTTATGCAACCAGCAGATGCACCACTACAACTCCCAGCATGCACTTTAGCTGTTTGTGCAAGCTGGGAGTTGTAGTTATACAACAGCTGAAGGTAAACTTTTCCATAGAAAAAATGTGCCTCCAGCTGTTGCAAAACCATAAGTCCCAGCATGCCCATAAGGGAATGCTGGGAGTTGTGGTGGTCTGCCTCCTGCTGTTGCATAACTACAAAAAGGGCATGCTGGGAGCTGTTGCTAAGCAACAGCAGGAGGCTGTAACTCACCTCCTGCTGCTGCTCCATCGCAGGACTGTCCCTCGCCGCCACCATCAGTCCTGGGGCCCCGATCCCAGCACCCGGGGTCGTCTTCCCGCACCCGTGCCACCTCACCCCTGCTGGCTCTGGCTGTTCGGGGCCGCCAGAGACGGCCCCGAACAGCCAGTAATTCCGGGTCACCGGGTCACTGGAGACCCGATTAACGCGGAATCGCCGCAGATCGCTGGACTGAATTGTCCAGCGATCTGCGGCGATCGCCAACATGGGGGGGCATAATGACCCCCCTGGGCGATATGCCGGGATGCCTGCTGAACATTTTCAGCAGGCATCCGGCTCCGGTCCCCAACCGGCTAGCGGTGGGGACCGGAATTCCCACGGGCGTATGGATACGCCCTGGGTCCTTAAGGACTCGGGATGCAGGGCGTATCCATACGTCCTGCGTCCTTAAGAGGTTAATGCAAATGTAAACATTGATTTTTAAATGTAAGGGGTTATGAAACCCTCTTGGGTACTGCGAATGACTGCTCCAGACTCATTCTGTGTCTTTCACAAACTACTTGCCTCCCTGGTGCCTCAGGCCTTGGGCCTATAATTTTTTTAAGTTTAGCAGTCGCTAAATACATGCTTAATGCAAATGTAAACATTGATCTTTAAATGTAAGGGGTTATGAAACCCTCTTGGGTTCTGCGAATGACTGCTCCAGACTCATTCTGTGTCTTTCGCAAACTACTTGCCTCCCTGGTGCCTCAGGCCTTGGGCCTTAAATTTTGGGATGTTTAGCAGTAGCTAAATACATGCTTAATGCAAATTTCAACAATGATCATTAAATTCTCGGCACTCTGCCAGGGCCTTCTCCTACCCCGCCTGGGCCGATCCGAGGACCTCACTAACCAACTCACTAACCAATCCAATCGGTTGTAGCGACGGGCGGTGTGTACAAAGGGCAGGGACTTAATCAACGCCAGCTTATGACCCTCACTTACTGGTAATTCCTCGTTTTAAGGGTAAATAATTGCAATCCCAGATCCCTATCACTAACTGGTTTCAGCGTGCAACACGCACCTGTCCTTGAAAGATAGAGACACGCTAATCCATTCAGTGGAGCGCTAGTGCGGCCCAGGACATCTGAGGCCATAACACACTTGTTATTGCTCGATCTCGCAATTGATCGGGCAAGGTAAGGGGTTATTAAAGCCTCTTGGGTACTGCTGAGGCCTACTCCTGACTGCTCCTGGTGCAATGTATGGGGTAATTAAACACTCTTGGGTAGTGTTATTGTTAAATATACTGATAATTTTATCAGTAATAAAATAGAAATTTGCAGAATGCTAACCGTTACACAACGGAACGCTTGTTGCGTGTGTTTTTTTTAATGAAAATAAAAAAAAATCCGGAGAGGGATTAACTCTGCTTAATCATTTTTGGCGGAAAAATCATTTGGTGATCTGATCTTTTGGAGACAGATGCGCTTACACACATATGTAATAATTTTTTTTAAATAATTTCAAACATTGTGTGGTTTATTATTTTTGAGAAGAAAGTCTTTGGGTGGTCCACTGTCCTGCATTATAGAGTCTTCTGAAATGGTGGATATGCGCTTGTTCTTACACAATGGTATACAATTTTTAAAAAATGTATACAATTTTGTTGAATTTGGGGCGGATTGTGAAGCCCTGTGTGTACTGGTGCATCAGCCAACTCCAGGCTGTGTCCTTCAGGCAATATATGGGTTCCTGATGCCGCAGAGGTGGGGCCTGGGTCTGGGAATTTAAAATTTTTGTATAGTGGGTGCTACCTATGAGAAATCTTTGTCAAACATTTCTCATTTTGTGTTGTTTTTTGGGGGGGATTGTGAAGCCCTGGTGTGTAGTGTACTCGTGCATCAGCCAACTCCACGCTGTGCCATTCAGCCACCATATGGTGTCCTCATGCTGCCAACACCTCCACGCTGTGCCATTCAGTTGATGGTTGACAACATTTATTTGCATTCCCTTAACGCTGTTACTAATGTGAAATCTGGATGGTCTTGGTAATGTTTATGAATGGGGACCATTGAGCCATGGCGGAGTTCATAGTGATGGCCGGTGCGCTCCTCTTCAGGCTGATATTCTCCTGGGCGTCCATCAATTTTGGCAGTTTTACTGCAAAACCCACCTGCTGCCTTTTAGAATTCAACATCTCTCGGGCATCTTGCACTTTACTCTTTATTCTGAAACGTGCTTCTTTGGCGACCATTTTCTCGCGGGCATCCTTCATGCCTAGCTTCAGACGGGCATCTGTCATGCCAGTCTTCTGACGGGCATCAAACATTCTCTGGAAACTTTTTTGCAGGGATACACGTTTAGGAATAAAGGGTAGCGTGCCAGATGCCATTGCAAGCCAGCTTGTCCTGGTATGGTATAGTAAGTTTTATCTTCCGAGGATGTCCTACATTTGGGGAAACAGGGTAATAAATTTGAAATTTCCAGAAGGATAACCATTACACAATGGAATGCTTGTTGCGTGTGATTTATTACATAAAATTTTACTAAAAAAACATACAAAGAGGGATTAATTCTGCTTCTTCATCCTTTTTGGTGAAAATTATGATTTTTGGTGGTCCACCGTCCTTAATTTTGGGGCCTCATCAACTTGTTCTTTTGAGATTGTTTTTATAAAAAAAAAAATTTAAAATCTTTGTCAGAAAATTATCATTATGTTGTTCTTGGGGAGGAGTTGTGAAGCCTTGGTGTGTACTCTTGAATCAGCCAACTCCAGGCTGTGTCCTTCTTGCAATATATGGGTTACTGATGCCGCAGAGGTGGGGACTGGGTCTGTGAATTTCAAAATTTGGGATAGCGGGTGCAACCTATGATAAATCTTTGTGAAACATTTCTCAAGGTCTTGTTTTTTGGGAGGATTGTGAAGCCCTGGTGTGTACTGGTGCATCAGCCAACTCCAGGCTGTGTCCTTGAGCCAATATATGGGTTACTGATGCCGCTGTGGTGGGGCCTGGGTCTGTGAATTAGCGGGTGCTACCTATGAGAAATCTTGGTCATAAATTTCTAATTGTGTTGTTGTTTTTTGGTGAGGATTGTGAATCCCTGGTGTGTACTCTTGCATCAGCCAACTCCAGGCTGTGTCATTCAAGCAATATATGGGTTACTGATGCCACAGGGGTGGGGCCTGGTTCTGGAAATTTCAAATTTTTGGATAGCGGGTGCTACCAATGAGAAATCTTGGACAAAAATTTCTCATTGTGTTCTTTTTGGAGGGGGGATTGTGAAGCCCTGGTGTGTACTGGTGCATCAGCCAACTCAAGGCTGTGTCCTTCAGGCAATATATGGGTTACTGATGCCGCAGAGGTGGGGCCTGGGTCTGGGAATTTCAAATTTTTGGATAGCAGGTGCTATGTATGAGAAATCTTTGTCAAAAACTTCTCATATTGTGTTTTTTTTTTTTTTGGGGGGGGGGGGGGGGGGGATTGTGTAGCCCTGGTGTGTAGTGTACTAGTGCATCAGCCAACTCCAAGCTGTGCCATTCAGCCACTAAATGGTCTCCACTTGCTGCCAACATGTCCATGCTGTGTCATTCAGCCACTATATGGTGTCCTCATGCTGCCAACACCTCCACGCTGTGACATTCAGCCACTATATGGTCTCCTCATGCTGCCAACACCTCCACGCTGTGTCATTCAGCCACTATATGGTCTCCTCATGCTGCCAAAACCTCCACACTGTGACATTCAGACACTATATGGTGTCCTCATGCTGCCAACACCTCCACGCTATGTCATTCAGTCACTATATGGTCTCCTGACACTGATGCCACCACCAGGCTCTGTCATTGTGCTGCTGTGCGGCAGTGATTCTAAGAGCGATGCCGGTAATCTGCATGCTATTCTGAATAACAGTATTATTTCACTACCCCAGCACACTCCGTATGCCTTTTAGGACACGGCAAAGTGTTCTATACCCCTATAGAGGCTGTATGTAGGCCAGAAATAGGTTTATTTAATATTGATTCGCCGCAAACAAATTTGGATCGAAACAAACTTTTTCAGAAAATTCGGCGAATCGGCCAAATCGAATTTTTGAAAAGTTCGCTCATCTGTAAACCTAAACATTTTGAAGTTGTATCAGCTCTTCCCCCTCTGTCCTCCATAGAGATCACTGAAGATTAATCATCCTAATGAAGGTTAGGTTACAAGGTGTAATGGTTAGCACTCTGGACTCTGAATCCAGCGATCTGAGTTCAAATCTCGGTGGGACCTTTGTTTTTTTTTTTTTGTAATCTTATAAAATTATATCTTCCTCCCAAAACATTTACAGGTTTATCTACAGGCCACTTTATTAGGTCACCTGTTTAATTCTTTGTTCAGACAAATAGATAATCAACCAATCACATGGCAGCAACTCAATGCATTTAGGCATGTATATGTGGACAGGACAACTTGTTTAAGTTTAAACTTAGCATCAGAACAGGAAAAAAGCGGGATTTAAAGTTGTACTCTGGTGGTTAAAATAAAAAGTTTAAACTTTTTAAAAAATAAAATTTTAAGTGATTTACAAATCTGTATAACTTTCTCGCACCAGTTGATTTGAAAATATTTTTTTTTCCTCTAGTACCTCTTTGAATGTGACATGATTGGCGCTAGATGGATTTTCATGCACAACCATCTCTAGGGTTTACAGAGAATGGTCCGAGAAAGAAAAAATTACCAGTGTTGTAGGAAAAATGGCATGCAAAATTATAGAAAAAAGGGATCCAGCCCTGTACTAGTACCTAATAAAGTGTCCAGAGAGAGTAAATGAGAGTATATTTGGCTTTAGCCGTCCGGACCCGATTTGTTCTTGTGTGAACAGATATTTACTTATAATGATATAGAAAAACCTTGAAGAGACTGTAAGAAATGTACAAGGCACTGCTGAGATTCGAACTCAGGATCTCCTGTTTACTAGACAGGCGCTTTAACCAACTAAGCCACAGCGCCACTCAGGAGCCTTTTTTTGCGTTTTTTGACCAAAAAATAGTGTGAATTAATATATATTTTTTTTTTGTGTGAATTTTTTCCACTTTATCTCCTGCCTTTTTTTTTTTTTTTTTTATTCTTTCATCACATGACTAAAGGATTGCTATTAAAGTACTGGGTAGAAGAAAAACACCGGGGAAAAAAACACCAATATCAAGACACACTCAGTGTTTTTTTCGATGTTTTGTATTTCTATGAGAGAAAAAGATCCCCAGAGCTAACTGAATTTGGAAAACTGCTGGACATCTTATCTTTTATCCAAAGGACAGGGAAAAGATGTCTCATCGGGGGTCATGATGATGGGACAACCACGATTTCCGCACAGCACTCGGCCTTCTGGACAAATGCTGGGTTTCTGTGACAGTGGGTGTGACGTCACTCCCCGCCCCCTCCATGCATGTCTATGGGAGGGGGCATGATGGTCATCACACCCCCTCCCATAGACATGCATGGAGATGGTAGTAGCGTGATGTCATGAGAGGGTGTGGATAGGGGGATAAGGTGTATAACGGTGGGGTGCCCCTTTAACTAGGGTTGATGTTCTCCTATAGTTCCCATAATATTTTCTCATATTCTACACAGATGAGTAAAGATCCTCAGTGATGTCTGTAACTTAGGGAGGAACCAAAATATATAATTACATAGAGATTCACTGGGATTTTGCTGTGAATAATTTACTGTCATATAATTATCTATTGTCCCATCTCTGTATAATGACAGGTAAACCACAACTGTGCAACAGGTTCCGTGGTGTAATGGTTAGCACTCTGGACTTTGAATCCAGCGATCTGAGTTCAAATCTCGGTGGGACCTTCCATCTTTTTTAGTTATTATCATCAGTTATATCTGGTTATTTTCTCATACACAAACCTTTAACTTTAGATATCGTAATCTTAACAAATCACTATGGTTATGTCTCAAAGTAAAAATTTAAAAGTATCTTAATATTCAAAATGTTATAACGTTTGGGTTAGTAAAGGAGTACTCCAGTGGGACCCTTATGAATATTCTATTAAAGAAAACAACTCTATTATTCTATCAACAACTATATTATACATTTTGGGAATATATCCCGGACCCCAGGCTGTAAGAGGTAATCCATCATTGTAATCTATGGGACAATATTAAAGGGGTGCTCTGCTGCTCAGCGTTTGGAACAAACTGTTCTGAACACTGGAGCCGGTGCTGGGAGTTCGTGATGTCATAGACCAGCCCACTCATGATGTCACGCCCCTCTCCTTTAATGCAAGTTTAGGAACAGTTAGTTCCAAATGCTGAGCTGCGGAGTACCCCTTTAACACTAAATATATTTACTTACAGGGGAACGCCTCTGGAAAACATTTATTTTTAATCAACTGATGCCAGAAAGTTAAGCAGATTTGTAAATTACTTCTATTAAATAAAAATCTTAATTCTTCCATTACTTATCAGCTGCTGTATACTACAGAGGAAGTAATTTCCTTTATGAATTTATTTTCTGTCTGACCACAGTGCTCTCTCCTGACACTTCTGTCCATGTAAGGAACTGTCCAGAGCAGGGGAGGTTTGCTATGGGGATTTTCTCCTGTTCTGGACAGTTCCTGACATGGACAGAGGTGTCAGCAGAGAGCACTGTGGTCAGACAGAAAAGAAATTCAAAAAGAAAATAACTTGTGTGGAGGAAGCGTGGTGCAGTTGCCCATGTCAACCACCTAGATTGCTTCTTTCATTTTTCGAAGGCCTCTTTAAAAAGGAAAGAAGCGATCTGATTGGTTGCAAAGGGAACTGCATCACTCACGCGAAGGGAACTGCACAGTTTTTGATAAATCTCCCCCCATGTTTCACAAAGGAGAAGAAAACAGAAGCCTGATCCAAGGTCGTTGCACCAACGTCTACTGCTTTAACAGCGGGAAAAGATGATGGGACCATAGCCGATTCAGGAGTAGGTCTGGTGTGAATTGGAAAAGAAAACGTAGCACCATTATATTGCACAGTTGCCTTAGGTGCAGCTTCTTCTTCCAGACACGGAGGGGGCGATAGGACAGGTAGGTGCCCAGAGGAAGTATGGTTGTTGGAGTCAGACAGACTGGTCTAAGTATTTCTCACATAATCATCTCTAGTTTGAATGGTTCAAAAAAGAAAAAATATCCTGAGGGGGAAATCTTTTCAGCACCTTGTAGAAAAAATGCCATGAAAAATTATAGTAAAAAGGATCAAGTTTGGTTCTAGCAAGGTGTGCCTAATAAAGTGTCCAGAGAGTATATTAGGCTCCAGCCGTCTGGCCCCATTGTGTTTGATTTGTTCTTGTTTGAACAGATATTTACTTATAATGATATGGAAAAACCTGGAAGAGACTGTAAGAAAAGGACAAGGCACTGCTGAGATTTGAACTCAGGATCTCCTGTTTACTAGACAGGCGCTTTAACCAACTAAGCCACAGCGCCCCACAGAGAAATGTTTTTCAACCAATCGTCATGGATGAAGGTTCCAAGATGTCATAGTTTGCAGACTGGACTCTATATCCAGAGTTCAAATCTCAGTGGAACCTTAATTTGTTTTGTTGTTGTTACATTGTTTTCTGCATTAATGTGTGAATATGGGAATATCCTGTTCCTACAACACATTAGGACTAATGGTATTTAAATAATGAAAATAAAACATTAATTCCCTGAGTAAGCCTAACAGTGAAACCACGTAGGGGTGATCGCTGTAATTAGTATATGTGGTACAGCACTTACTATATATTGTGTACAATATGGGTTTGATTATTCATTTATTTATCTATCTGTAACCTATATGAATTATCATTTTTAATGAATGTAGTTATCTATCTATTTGTGACATATTTGAATTATTATTTATTTATCTATCTATCTATTTATCTATCTGTGACCTATATGAATAATTATTAGAGAATGATCCCATTTATTTGCAGCTAGGGTTAGTCCAAATTCTGCCATTCATTTTTTTATGTTATCTGAATTTTCAATTGAGTTTTTCTTATTATATCCTTATCTTTGTGTCCCTTGTGGTTTGATCGGTTCGGTGGTATGGGGTATGTGGTTATAGTGAATTTTCCCACTTGACCATATTACGTTCAGTTTGTGATATTGCCCCTTTTTTTGGATTACAGAAAATTTTTTTACAAAAAGTTCCTGAATAAATAGACAAGAAGAAATTTTTCATCTTTCAAATCTGCATATAGCAAATCTGGTGGCAGATACCACAGCACATTCTTAGAAGCCTTTAGGAGGGTTAAATAAAGGTGATTAAAATGATTTCTTTAATAATAATAATAATAATAATATTTAAAATAAAAAAAAAACTTGACAACGGTGGGATTCAAACCCATGCCTCCAGAGAGACTGGAGCCTAATTCCAGCATCTTAGACCACTCAGCCACACTACCTTATATTTTCTTGAATGGAAGCATAGATGGGAGAAAATTTGATTTTACAATTCAAAGCATAAAGAATGGCTGCCATGCTGCACCATCATTTACCAGGTTATCTTCATTTGCTATCATCACTCTTCACAGTAGTTGTGTGAATCCCATATCCTGTACAAATCCCAAAGAATCCCATTATGCCGTGTCTCTACCTGCATACATTCACACAGCTACGAGCTGAGGAGAGAGTCACTGAGCGGGAAAAAGGAGACTCATTGAGGCATTTAGGGGCCAAATTAAAAATAAAGATAAATTAAAGGTAAAATTACTATCATGCATGGTGCTGCACAATAGTCATGTGTCATATCACCATTGGGGCTACTCTTTAACCTCATAAAGACCAGCAGAGCTAATTTCTTACAAAAACAACTCCAAGTCTGTCTCCAGGTTGGGTGTGATATTACAACTTGGCTCCAGTCACTTCAATGGAACTGATCTAGAGAACCACACCCAACCTGGAGACAGATGGGGATTGTTTTTTTTAAAAAGAAATTACATTTTTTTTTATTCTATTCCTGGATAAGCCCTTTAAGGGCCAAGGATGTACCTGTACACCCTGTTGCCGCTCCCGCAGCTTCAAGCACACTCACGAGCTGAGCACACTTCATACCAGGTGGGTCCTGGTTGCTATCAGCAGCCAGGACCCATGGTTAGTGCGGGATATTGCCTGGTATTAACCCTTTAGATGCCACAATCAAAGTTGATCACAATAAACCAAATTCCAAAGGGATTAATAAATCCCAACAACCTTTAGGGGTCACCCCCAAGGGGCAGCCCCTAAACTACAAATCCCCCCCCCTTTAAAATGAAACTTTTATTAGTATACAATAGAAAATAGAAAAATGAGGTGCACTGTCTTAAACAGACCAATTGGTTTCAGTGTATAATTAAAATCACAGCCTCTGCTCAGAATGATTCTCTCACAAGAAGACCCGTATATAATAGCGTGCATAAACTGTATATTGCCGCTAGCCAAAGGTTGTTGCACTACTGAGTCCTGGTAGTCATTATGGTTCCTGTTTAGAAAGTTTTATAGCCATTCTCTTCCCAAAGTTGATTGTGGCATCTAAACGTGTGATTTAACGTTGTAAGTTTGCTCTAAGAGCTGATCGGGACATCCGTGGTGAAATTTCAGAGCCCTGATCGGCTAAGTGGATGGTGTCCTTGCTGTTTGATCGGTGCTCCAATGCTCCAGGAAGCCTCAGCAGGCTAAAGCAGGAGATCACCGATAACACTGATCAATGCTGAGCAAAAGCTCAGTATTGCACAGTGTATGCAATCGCAAGAATATATGATATAGCCACCTATGGGGACTAAAAAAAAGGGTAAAAAAAAAAAAATGCTCTCGGGAGCTTATACCATCCCCCTACTGGACATTTTCTGAACATTGTGACTATTTCAGGCCTCAGCTATAAGAAGAAGACATGGATTGTTTTGTTAAACTCAACATGGAGAAAATAGAATTTATTACCTTTCCCCCATTCCGCCCCATCCCCCACCCAATCTATCAATCATAGTCAATGGCTCCCCTCTCTCTCCCCAGTCCCACATGTCCGCTGCCTTGGGGTCACCTTTGACCCTGCATTGTCTTTTAAACCACACATCCAGATCCTCCCCATCTCCTGCCACTTTCTTCTTAAAAGCATTTCTCACATGCGCTCATTCCTCCTCAACTTTGACTCAAATAAACTCCTGGCACATGTCCTCATCTTCTCCTGTATGGACTAGTACAATATTCTCCTCTGTGGCCTCCATCAAGCCCTCTTGCCCCCCTCCAATCCATCCTCAACACTTCTGCCTGCCTTATCCACCAATCCCCTCGCTCCTCCTCTGCCGCTCCCCTCGGCCAATCAATTCACTGGATTTACCCGTTGCCCAATGAATTTAGCTTAAACTGTTCCCCATGACATACAAGGCCGTCCACAACCTGTACCCCCCATACAGCAAAACTCAATGTGCCCCCGGCACATCCAGCTCTCACCCACCATCAAAACCTTCAAAAGAAACCTGAAGACCCATCTCTACAAGAAAGCCTACGACCTATAATAACCCTACTGCCACCACACTACGAATGACTACTTCCCTGACCTCTCATAGACAACTAGATGTCCCCATCACCCACTGTTTCCCTCCTCTTGTAGATTGTAAGTCCTTGTGAATCCTTATCCCCATCGTACACATATGAATATTTTCCTATATACTGTAGCACTTACATATTTCCACATTGATATTGTTATGTGTACAGTCACTATGTTATTACTTGTTATATTTCCATGTGGTTACAGATTTCATGACTTATAGACACCTTATTGATGTTCTTGGTGTTGCTGATATCGGGTGTAATGTAATGTGTCTCTATATATTTTTAGGGGTCGTCTATGATCACCAAGTAAACAATATGTATGAACATAAACATAAACATATTGAAGTTGTATCAGCTCTTCCCCGTCTGTCCTCACTAGAGGTCCCCTAAGTGTTATTAGCTTCTTAAGGTTCCATGGTGTAATGGTTAGCACTCTGGACTCTGAATCCAGCGATCCGAGTTCAAATCTCGGTGGGACCTTTACTCTTTAATTATTATTTTTTTAATCAAACACAATGTGAATTAAATATATGACATCAAAACTCAATTTTTAAAAACACACAATGATAAATGTCCCTCTATATATTTAACTGGTGGACACCTTCAAACATTTTAGGGAGGGGGGCGGGTAAATTAAGTAAATAAAACATTTAGAAAACAACATAGGAAGTGGTGGGATTCAAACCCACCCCTCCAGAGAAACTGGACCCTAAATAGAGGGCCTGAGACCACTCCACATACAGAAACATTGATGGGACAACCCATAGAAAGAGTTTGGAGTCTGAACCTAGTGAATTTGACTGATGAGAGTACTTGGTGTAATATTAACATTTTCCAAACAAGAAGTAGCAAACCTAAAAGAGAAAATGAATTTAAAAAAAAAGTACTATTCACCTCACAGATCCTCCATCCTATGGTGCCAAGTCCCTGGTGACCTCCACTTCCTGTTCCCAACCTCCGTACAGGAAATGCCCACACAGCAGGGACCGGCCTCAGATAGTAGTTGGCTAAGAAGATGTTTCCTTATTCAAGATGTGGACCGGGAAGTGAAGATCAGTGTGGACCGGGCACTGTTGTATGGCAGCAGTGGAGATAGGGGAGGTGAAAACTGTTTTTATTTATTTTTACTCAATTTTAAACTTAATGAAAATGTGTTTTGCTGTGGCTTTAGTTGGTTAAAGTCCCTGTCTAGTAAACAGGAGATCCTGAGTTTGAATCTCAACAGTCTTGTCCTTTTCTTTATACTAAAATCTGGACGGGACGTCCTTTGTCATTTCATACAATCAGACCGACACCTTCATTCTCATTGGAGTAAAATAAACCTATTCCTCATCATACATAGACATTAATTATATATTACAGAAAAAGAAAGAAAATAAAATTGGAGACTGCAAACAAGAAGACTAACGTAGTCGGCAGGATTTGAACCTGCGCGGGGAGACCCCAATGGATTTCTAGTCCATCGCCTTAACCACTCGGCCACGACAAATGGCAACAGTGATCAGAACATTGTCACAAGTAGGAGGACTGCGGTCTTCGTTTTTTTGGCCAAAAAATAGTGTTAATTAATATTGGGTTTGTTTTGTATTTCACTTTATCTCCTGCCTTTTTTTTTTTCTTTTTTACATTTCACGTGATTCTTTCATCACATGACTAAAGGATTTCTAATAAAGAACTGGGTAAAAGAAAAACACATGGGAAAAAAACACCAATATCAAGACACACTCAGTGTTTTTTCTGATGTTTTGTTTTTCTATGAGAGAAAAATATCCCCAGAGCTAACTGAATTTGGAAAACTGCCACTGGGCCTATAAATGTCACAAAAGGGGTAAAAAAAAAAAAACCTGAAAAAATATACCATGGGGGTCTGAGGTGTTTCATATTGACTCCCAGCTAGCAACTGACTGCTGGGTTTTTGATCCCAAAAAATGTGATACAGCGAGTATAATTTTTTTGGGGGGGCAAGTGTGTCTCTAGCCCTAAGGATGAAACCACCCCCCAAAAAATGTTTCTATATATATTTCACAATTGACTCCCAGATAACATCTGACCACCAAACATTTTTGGGTCCAAAAAAGGTGCCATGTGTTTATAGTTATTTTTTTTTCTTGCAGTTTTTGAACAAAACAAAAATCTTGTAATGGCTGGGAAGGAATATAAAGGCTATGTTAAAAAAATTTCAGACGGGCATTTTGGAGACAGTGGGCACCGGCGGAATATCCTGGCACTAGGACCACTCTGATATAAACCATCGTCTTAGACGACAATGCGTTTCTGGGCAGATTCTGTAGAAACAATTTCCGCAGTATGTTTCCCTGGCGAAAATTCCGCCGTGTGTGTTGTGCAGCAGAGTCCCATCGATAACAATGAAATTTATGACCGCATTATTACCTTTTGGGTGGACCCACAATGACCTCTTGACAAGAAAGGAAAGTCCAGCACTGCAGGTCCAAAGCAAGGAAGCCGTTTTATTGTATAAGAACACACGGACACCAAACGTGGATCACAAGTGACGCGTTTCGGCGAGCTCTATCGCCTTAGTCGTACAAAGGACCACAATGACCTCTTGTTACAATAGTTTTAACAGAAATCGGGAATGTATTATTTCATGCAGCCAGCAGGTGTCAGTGTCAGTCAGGGAATTTTTATGCTACTTGTAGATAGGGAGAATTTGTACTTACCTGTATGGTTACTTTCCAAGAGTCTGAAGGAAGCACAGAAGTGGGTTAATAGCTCCTTCCAATTCATCATAGGACCGCTTACCTGGCAAACAATTAAGAGAATTAACCAGTCCCAGGCCAGGCTTGGCTATAACAATCCAGCAGACCCCCATCCACTTTGTGCTATTGAATATTTCGTAGGGAGGGTTTGTATGTGCTGCCTTCAGACTCATGGAAAGTAAAATTACAGGTAAGTACCAATTTTCCCTTTCCATATTCGACTTCAGACAGCACAGAAGGGACCTGAAAAGCAACATAAAGGGGGTATACTTAATTGAATGCCACATTAAGCACTGCTGTGCCAGAGGCTGGACTCCAGTTTTAGTTGTTTAGAGAGTAGATTGAGCTCTGATGGAATCCGATGACTCTACTCCTGTGATCTTATAGTCATCCAGAATCGTAGACTTAAGCCATTCCACCAAGGTAGCTTTAGACACCTTTCTTCCCTTAATCACACCGGCAACTGAACAAACAGATTCTCTTCCACCCTGAACGTCTTGGTTCTATTGTGGTAACAGATTAGTGCTGTAGACCCTTCCAGATGGTGAAGAACTTGTCCTCCTCATCAGTGGATTCAGTAAAAACTTCAGCAAGTGAATTCCCTGATGATGTTGCCTCTCTCTAGAGGAGAGAGCTTGTATGTTATCCCAACTTGTTTAGGGGATAACATGTCTAGGATGATAGTTGATAAATATACAGGTTACATTATTAAATTATTCCTTTTTCATTTTTTTCTTCCTTAAAGGGGTATATGCTGCTAGACATCTTATCTTCTATCCAAAGGACAGGGAACAAGATGTCTGATCAGGGGGTCCTGATGCTGGGACCCCCGCGAGCTCCGCACAGCACTCGGCCTTCTGGACAAATGCTGGGTTCCTGTGACAGTGGTTGTGACATCACGCCCCGCCCCCTGCATGCGTGTCTATGGGAGGGGGCATGACGGTCATCACGCCCCCTCCCATAGACATGCATGGAGGGGGTAGTGGAGTGATGTCATGAGAGGGTGTGGATAGGGGGATAAGGAGTATAGTTGCGGGGTGCCCCTTTAACTAGGGTTGATGTTCTCCTATAGTTCCCATAATATTTTCTCATATTCTACACAGATGAGTAAAGATCCTCAGTGATGTCTGTAACTTAGGGAGGAACCGAAATATATAATTACATAGAGATTCACTGGGATTTTGCTGTGAATAATTTACTGTCATATAATCATCTATTGTCTAATCTCTGTATAATGACAAGTAAACCCCAACTGTGCAACAGGTTCCATGGTGTAATGGTTAGCACTCTGGACTTTGAATCCAGCGATCCGAGTTCAAATCTCGGTGGGACCTTAAATAGTTTTTATTTTTTGTTATAATCATCAGTAAGTATATATCTGGTTATTTTCTGATACACAAACCTTTAACTTTAGATATCGTAATCTTAACAAATCTCTATGGTTATGTCTCAAAGTAAAAATTTCAGAGTATCTTAATATTCAACATTTTATAAAGTTAGGGTGAGTAGTACTTAAAGGGGTACTCCAGTGGGTTTTTGAAATGCTAAAAACACATCTTTTTTTTTTTTTTTTTTTTTAATCAACTGGTGGAAAACAGATTTATAAATTACTTCTATTTAAAAATGTTAATCCTTCTAGCACTTATCAGCTGCTGGTATGATCCACAGGAAGCTCTTTCCTTTTTGAATTTCTTTTCTGTCTGACCACAGTGCTCTCTGCCGACATCTCTGTCCATGTCAGGAACTGTCCAGAGCAGGATAGGTTTGCTATTGGGATTTTCTCCTGCTCTGGACAGTTCCTAAAATGGACAGAGGTGTCAGCAGAGAGCACTGTGGTCAAACAGAATGGAAATTCAAAAAGAAAAGAACTTCCTGAAGGATCATACAGCTGCTGATAAGTACTTGAAGGATTAAGATTTTTTAATAAAAGTAATATACAAATATGTTTAACTTTCTGGCACCAGTAGATTTTAAAAAAAGTTTTCCAGCGGAGTACCCCTTTAACACTAAAAATATTTACTTAAAGAGGTACTCTGCTGGAAAACATTTATTTTTAATCAACTGGTGCCAGAAAGATAAACAGATTTGTAAATTACTTCTATTAAAAAAAATCTTAATTCTTCCAGTACTTATCAGCTTCTGTATACTACAGAGGAAGTTCTTTCCTTTTTGAATTTATTTTCTGTCTGACCACAGTGCTATCTGCCGACATCTCTGTCCATGTCAGGAACTGTCCAGAGCAGGATAGGTTTGCTATGGTGACTTTCTCCTGCTCTGGACAGTTCCTCACATGGACAGAGGTGTCAGCAGAGAGCAATGTGGTCAGTCAGAAAAGAAATTAAAAAATAAAAGAACTTGTGTGGAGGAAGAGTGATGCAATTGCCCATGGCAACCAATTAGAGTGCTTCTTTCATTTTTCAAAGGCCTCTTTAAAAATGAATGAAGCAATCTGATTGGTTGCCAAGGGCAACTGCATCACTCTTCCTCTGTACAGTTTTTGATAAATCTCCCCCCATGTTTCACAAAGGAGAACAAAACAGAAGAATGTTCCAAGGTCATTGCGCCAATGTCTACAGCGGGAAAAGGTGATGGGACCATAGCCGATTCAGGAGTAGGTCTGGCGTGAACTGGAAAAGAAAACGTAGCGCCATTATATTGCACAGTTGCCTTAGGTGCAGCTTCTTCTTGCAGACACGGAGCGGGCGATAGGACAGGTAGGTGCCCAGAGGAGGTATGGTTGTTGGAGTCAGACAGACTGGTCTAAGTATTTCTCACATAATCATCTCTAGTGTGAATGGTTCAAAAAAGAAAAAATATCCTGGAGGAAATCTTTTCAGCACCTTGATGAAAAAAGGCCATGAAAAATTATAGCAAAAGGGATCAAGCTCGGTTCTAGCAAAGTGTGCCTAATAAAGTGTCCAGAGAGTATATTAGGCTCCAGCCGTCCGGCCCCGTTGTGTTTGATTTGTTCTTGTTTGAACAGATATTTACTTAAAATGATATAGAAAAACCTGGAAGAGACTGTAAGAAAAGTACAAGGCACTGCTGAGATTCGAACTCAGGATCTCCTGTTTACTAGGCAGGCGCTTTAACCAACTAAGCCACAGATTGAGACACTTTTCCATGGATCATCAAGGAGGAAGGTTCCATGATGTAATTGTTTGCACACTGGACTCTATATAAAGAGTTCAAATCTCAGTTGAACTATATATTTTTTGTTGTTACATTGTTTTCTGCATTAATGTGTGAATATGGGAATATCCTGTACCTACAACAAATTAGAACTAATGATATTTACATAATAAAAATAAAACATTAATTCCCTGAGTAAGCCTAACAGTGAAACCACGTAGGGGTGATAGCTGTAAATAGTACATGTGGTACAGCACTTACTATATATTGTGTACAATATGGGTTTGATTATTTATTTATTTATCTATCTGTTACCTGTATGAATTATCATTATTTATTTATTTATCTATTTGTGACCTATTTGAATTACTATTTATTACTATTTATAAAACAGAAAGTTTTATAGCCATCCTCATAACAAAGATAATTAAGTTGTCCATGGTGTAATGGTTAGCACTCTGGACTCAGAATCCAGTGATCCAAGTTCAAATCTTGGTGGAACCTTCATTCTATTAGGATTATTGTATATTTTTTTTAATCTTATAAAATTATATCTTCCTCCCAAAACATTTACATGTTTATCTACTGGCCACTTTATTAGGTCACCCGTTTAAGTATTTGTTCACACAAATAGATAATCAAGCGATCAAATGGAAAAAACTCACTGCATTTAGGCATGTACATGTCGACAAGACAACGTGTTGAAGTTTAAACTGAGCATCAGAACGGGAAAAAGGGAGGGTAAAAAAAGTTTCACTCACACCAGTTGATTTGAAACATTTTTTACCTCCAGAATACCCCTTTAAGTGACTTTGAATGTGACATGGTTGGCGCTAGATGGATTTTCATGCACAACCATCTCTCGGGTTTACAGAGAATGGTCCAAGAAAGAAAAAATATCCAGTGTTTATAACATCTTGTAGGAAAAATGGCATGCGAAATTATAGCAAAAAAGGGATCCAGCCCTGTACTAGTAAAGTGTACTTAATAAAGTGTCCAGAAAGAGTATATTTGGCTCTATTTGTCCGGCCTTGTTTTGTTTTATTTGTTCTTGTTTGATCAGTTATTTACATATTATGATATAGAAAAGCCTAGAGACTGTAAGAGAAGGACAAGGCACTGCTGAGATTTGAACTTAGGATCTCCTGTTTACTAGACAGGCACTTTAACCAACTAAGCCACAGCACCACTCATGAACCTGATTTAAAAAAAAAAAAAAAAAAAAAAAAAAAAAAAAGCTGAAAAAAAAGCTGAAAAAAAAGAAGGTCTCTGAGAACAAGTTATGGGTAACCTTTCAGAATATGAAAAAAAAAATACAATTAAATATCAAATTATTAAATTAGAAAAAAAAACTGTCAGTATGAATGATAAAAAATACTAAAAGTAAAAAATAACAATTCCGCTGTGAACAGGATTTGAACCTGTGCGGGGAGACCCCATTGGATTTCAAGTCCAACGCCTTAACCACTCGGCCATCACAGCTTACACATTTCATTGATTTTACCATCTAGGGACAGTTCAGGTGCTGATCCTCCCCTGAGGGGCCGTAGGACTCTATTACACAGGATCAGATACATTATACACAACACAGTCCCAGCAAAGTTGTTTTGATTGTTATTACACATTTATATCTCCCTGAGTCACAATCTACACAACATTCAGATGGAAGAAGATATAACGGGGGCTCCAGAGTCATCTATACGGTATATTAGGAAATATTCATGGTTGAAAACCAGGAAGTGTGGGGGGCGTCAACCCTATAAGGGTATGTTCACACTGCGGAATTCCCGTATAATTCCACGAGTAGAATTCCACGCAGTGAACAGAACCATCAGTGTGAATGGGTCTATCCGCGAGATCCGTTCACATTGGCAGTGGTGAGATTCGAGCCTCCCGCCTCCACCACTCTGCCACAATACACATCCATATACAAAAAAATTGATGGGACAACACATAGAAAGCGTTTGGTGTCTGAACTGAGTGAATTTGACTGATGAGAGTACTTGGTGAAATATTAAAAATATCCAAAAAGAAGTTGCAAAAGGAGAAAAAAAATTAATGATAAATAAAAAGTACTATTCACCTCACAGATCCTCCATCCTATGGTGCCGAGTCCCTGGTGACCTCCACTTCCTGCTCCCAACCTCCGTACAGGAAATGCCCACACAGCAGGGACCGGCCTCAGCTAGTAGTTGGCTAAGAAGATGTTTCCTTATTCAAGATGTGGACCGGGAAGTGAAGATCAGTGTGGACCGAGCACTGTTGTATGGTAGCAGTGGAGATAGGTGAGGTGAAAAATGTTTTTATTTATTTTTAACCCAATTTTAACCTGAATGAAAATGTGTTTTACTGTGGTTTTAGTTGGTTAACGCGCCTGTCTAGTAAATAAGAGATCCTGAGTTTGAATCTCAGCAGTCTTGTCCTTTTCTTTATTCTAAAATCTGGACGGGACGTCCTTTGTCATTTCCTACAATCAGACTGACACCTTCATTCTCATCGGAGTAAAATAAACCTATTCCTCATCATACGTAGACATTAATTATATATTACAGAAAAAGAAAGAAAATAAAAATGGAGACTGCAAACAAAAAGGCTGACATAGTCAGCAAGATTCCAACCTGCACGGGGAGACCCCAATGGATATCTAGTCCATCGCCTTAACCACTCGGCCACAACTACAGATAGCAATAGTGTTGCCACAAGTTGACTGCAGTGTTTGGTTTTTTTTTGGCCAAAAATTATTGTGTCCAGAGAGTATATTAGGCTCCAGCCGTCCGGCCCCGTTGTGTTTGGTTTGTTCTTGTTTGAACAGATATTTACTTATAATGATATGGAAAAACCTGGAAGAGACTGTAAGAAAAGGACAAGGCACTGCTGAGATTCGAACTCAGGATCTCCTGTTTACTAGACAGGCGCTTTAACCAACTAAGCCACAGCGCCACATTTTGGGACATGTTTCCACCAATCATGATGGAGGAAGGTTCCACGATGTCATAGTTTGCAGACTGGGCTCTACATCCAGAGTTCAAATCTCAGTGGAACCTTAATTTTTTTTGTTGTTGTTACATTGTTTTCTGCATCAATATGTGAATATGGGAATATCCTGTTTCTACAACAAATTAGGACTAATGGTATTTACATAATAAAAATAAAACATTAATTCCCCTAGTAAGCCTAACAGTGAAACCACGTAGGGGTGATCCCTGTAAATAGTACATGTGGTACAGCACTTACTATATATTGTGTACAATATGGGTTTGATTATTTATTTATTTATTTATCTATCTGTTACCTATATGAATTATCATTATTACCTGTATCATTATTTATTTATTTTTCTATCTGTGACCTATATTTTTATTTATTTTTCTATCTGTGACCTATATTTTTATTTATTTATCTATCTGTGACCTATCTTTTTATTAATTTATCTATCTGTGACTTATATTATTTATTTCTTTATCTATCTGTGACCTATATGAATAATTATTAGAGAATGATCCCATTTATTTGCAGCTAGGGTTAGTCCAACTTCTGCCATTCATTTTTTTATATTATCTGAATTTTCAATAAAGTTTTTCTGATTATATCCTTATTTTTGTGTCCCTTGTGGTTTGATCGGTTCGGTGGTATGGGGTATGTGGTTATAGTGAATTTTCCCACTTGACCGTATTATGTTCAGTTTGTGATATTTCCCTTTCTTTGGATTACAGAAAAAAATTAAACAAAAAGTTACTATCATGCATGGTGCTGCACAATAGTCATGTGACATATCACCATTGGGGAAACTCTTTAACCTCATAAAGACCAGCAGAGCTAATTTCTTACAAAAACAACTCCAAATCAGTCTCCGGGTTGGGTGTGGTATTACAACTTGGCTCCAGTCACTTCAATGTAACTGATCTGGAGAACCACACCCAACCTGGAGACAGATGGGGAGTGTTTTTTTTTTATAAATCTGTTTTTTTATTCCTGAATACGCCCTTTAAGGACCAAGAGTGTAACTGTACACCCCGGTGCCTCTCCCACAGCTTGAACGGAGCACACTTTATACCAGGTGGGTCCTGGTTGCTATCAGCAGCCAGGACCCATGGTTAATGCCGGAAATTGCCGATTGGGCCGGTGTGATTTAAAGATCGAAGTAAGCTCTGAGAGATGATCGGGACATCCAGGGCGAAATTGAGGAGCCCTGTTCAGCTGAGTGGATGGTGGGAGAGCCCTTACCTGAATCCTTGCTGTTTGATGGGTGCTCCAATGCTCCAGGAAGCCTCAGCAGGCTAAAGCAGTGGAGCACCGATAACACTGATCAATGCTGAGCAAAAGCTCAGTATCGAACAGTGTATGCCATGGGTGTCAAGCATGCGTCCCACAATGAATCTATTTGCGAGCCGGACATCCCTGTGTCCCGAAAGATGTTTTCGGGACACAGGGATGCCCCCGTCAACTCTCAGTGGTCCCGCGTTAAGTTTTAAAATGCAGGGGCCGCTGAGAGATAGCGCACGCCGGGACATCGCTGATGTACCATGCGTGCACCCATAGCAACAGAGGTGCGGAACATGGAGGTGGAAGACACGCGCTTGCCAGCATGGTAAGTGACCTGCGGCACATCAGCTTCGGTGCTCAGACCACCGCTCCTCCGGTCCCGGGACATACTGCTATGGCCGGACCGGAGGAGTGGTGGTCAGAGCACTGAAGTGGGGCAGTACACAGGCATACAGCCTCCAGCCATACACTGTAAATGTTGAAGGCTATATGTCTGTGGGGGAACACACTGCACCTAATGTGGGGGAACTATACTGCACCTAATGTGGGGGAACTATACTGCACCTAATGTGGGGAACTCCAGTGAAAAAGTAAAGAAGCGGCACTCCAAAGTCAAATGAAGGCTGTGTTTATTCACCCATCATGTGCAGAGATGTGACGTTTCAGCCTCACAATGAGGCTTTTCTATACTGCCAACCTAATGTGGGAAACTATACTGCCAACCTAATGTGGGGAACTATACTGTCGAACTAATGTGGGGAACTATACTGCCAACCTAATGTGGGGAACTATACTGCCAACCTAATGTGGGGAACTATACTGCCAACCTAATGTGGGGGAACTAGACTGCCAACCTAATGTGGGGGAACTAGACTGCCAACCTAATGTGGGGGAACTAAACTGCCAGCCTAATGTGGGGGAACTATACTGCCAACCTAATATGGGGAAATATACTGCCAACCTAATGTGGGGCAACTATACTGCCAACCTAATGTGGGGAATGATGCTGCTAACCTAATGAGGGGGAACTATACTGCCAACCTAATGTGGGGGAACTATACTGCCAACCTAATGTGGGGGAACTATACTGCCAACCTAATGTGGGGAACTATACTACCAACCTAATGTGGGGGAACTATACTGCCAACCTAATGTGGGGAACTATACTGCCAACCTAATGTGGGGAACTACACTGCCAACCTAATGTGGGGAACTATACTGCCAACCTAATGTGGGGAACTATACTGCTAACCTAATGTGTGGGAACTATACTGCCAACCTAATGTGGGGAACTAGACTGCCAACCTAATGTGGGGGAACTATACAGCCAACCTAATGTGGGGGAACTATACTTCCAACCAAATGGGGGGAACTATGCTGCCAACCTATTGTGGGAGAACTATACTGCACCTAATGTTGGGGAACCATACTGCCAACCTAATGTGGGGAACTATACTGCCAAGCTAATGTGGGGGAACTATACTGCACCTAATGTGGGGGCCTCGTATTGATGTTCGTTCACGTCACGCTCCCAGAATTCAAGGGGCAGCGTTACTATGTCCTTTTTTGGATGCGGCCCACATAAACTTAAACCTTGTTTTTTTGGCCCATGTTAGCCTTTGAGTTTGACATGCTTAGTGTATGCAATCCCAAGAATATATGATTTAGCCACCTATGGGGACAAAAAAATAAATAAAATAAAAAAAAAAACGTGAAAAAAACATGCTCTCAGGAGCTTACACCATCCCCCCATCCCCCTACTTGACATTGTCTGAACATTGCGACTAATTCAGGCTATAAGAAGAAGACATGGATTGTTTTGCTAAACTCAACATGGAGAAAATGGAATTCCTTACCTTTCCCCCATTCCGCCCCACCCCCCACCCAATCTATCAATCACAGTCAATGGTGCCCCTTTTTCTCCCAAGTCCCACATGTCCGCTGCCTTGGGGACACCTTTGACCCTGCACTGTCTTTTAAACCACACATCCAGATCCTCCCCATCTCCTGCCACTTTCTTCTTAAAAGCATTTCTCACATGTGCTCATTCCTCCTCAATTTGACTCAACTAAACTCCTTGCACATGTCCTCATCTTCTCCTGTATGGACTAGTACAACATTCTGCTCTGTGGCCTCTATCAAGCCCTCTTGCCCCCCTCCAATCCATCCTCAACTCTTCTGCCTGACTTATCCACCAATCCCCTCGCTCCTCCTCTGCCGCTCCCCTCGGCCAATCAATTCACTGGCTTTACCCGTTGCCCAATGAATTTACCTTAAACTGTTCCCCATGACATACAAGGCCATCCACAACCTGTATCCCCCTCCCCATGCATCTCTGACCTGATCTCCCCATACGGTCCCTTACATAAACCCTGTGATCCTCTCACAACCTCCACCTGTGCTCTCCCCTCATCCGCACCTTACACAACCATCTCCAAGAGTTCTCCCGAGCTTCCCCCATAGACCGAAACTCAATCCCCCGCCACATCCGGCTCTCACCCACCCTCAAGACCTTCAAAAGAAACCTGAAGACCCATCTCTACAAGAAAGCCTATGACCTATAATAACCCTACTGCCACCACACTACAAATGGCTACTTCCCTGACCTCTCATAGACGACCAGATGTCCCCATCACCCACTGTTTCCCTCCTCTTGTAGATTGTAAGTCCTTACAGACAGGTCCCTCTCTCTTCTCTATCACATTTATTGTACTTGTGTTTGTGTTATGTATTTAAAACTTATCATATGTACAGTGTCCTGGAACCAAGGGAGCTACAAAAATAAATAATAATAATAATAAAATGGTGAAGGAGTCAAACTCATCCTTCATCCTTATCACCATCATACACATATGAATATTTTCCTATATATTGTAGCACTTACATATTTCCACATTGATATTGTTATGTGTACAGTCACTATGTTATTACTTGTTATATTTCCATGTGGTTACAGATTTCATGACTTATAGACACCTTATTGATGTTCTTGGTGTTGCTGATATTGAGTGTAATGTAATGTGTCTCTATATATTTTTAGGGGTCGTCTATGATCACCAAGTAAACAATATGTATGAACATAAACCTAAACCTTTTGAAGTTGTATCAGCTCTTCCCTCTCTGTCCAGCCTAGAGATCCCCGAAGAGTCATTTGCTTCATGAGGTTCCATGGTGTAATGGTTAGCACTCTGGACTCTGAATCCAGCGATCCGAGTTCAAATCTCGGTGGGACCTTCTTTTATCATTATTTAGATTTTTTTTGTAATCTTATAAAATTATATCTTCCTCCCAAAACATTTACAGGTTTATCTACAGGTCACTTTATTAGGTCACCTGTTTAATTCTTTCTTCACACAAATAGATAATCAACCGATCAAATGGAAGAAACTCACTGCATTTAGTCATGTACATGTGGACAGGACAACTTTTTGAAGTTTAAACTGAGCATCATAACGGGAAAAAGGGAGATTTAAAGTTGTACTTCAAAGGTAAAAAAAAGTTTCCAATTTTTTAAAAATATAATTTAAAGTAAATTACAAATCTGTATTACTTTCTCGCACCAGTTGATTTGAAATTTTTTTTCTTCCTGAATACCCCTTTAAGTGACTTTGAATGTGACATGGTTGGCGTTAGATGGATTTTCATGCACAACCATCTCTCGGGTTTACAGAGAATGGTCCAAAAAAAGAAAAAAAATCCAGTGAGGAATGTTTTTAACACCTTGTAGGAAAAATGCCATGCAAAATTATAGCAAAAAAGGGATCCAGCCCTGTACTAGTAAAGTGTACCTAATAAAGTGTCCAGAAAGAGTATATTTGGTTGTAGCTGTCCGGCCTCGTTTTGTTTGATTTGTTCTTGTTTGAACAGATATTTACATAAGGGGGGACATTTATCAAAGCATTTAGTAGGGTTTTTTTTGCTTAAAATTGTCGCAAAAAAGTCGCACGTGCGACTACGCTCTTTTTTCTGCGACTTTTTGCATGTTCAGTGTCCTAAGAAAAAAATAAAAATCTTGCTTACCAAAGCAAAAAGTGATTTTTGACTTGCAGTGGTCAGAGATTTATCAAGTGCGAAAGTCGCATCTCATTAAAAAACCTACTAAATTTACTCCAGCTCAGACATGGAGCAGAAAAAGACACTACCAAAGCAAAAAAAGAAAAATTGCTTAAGTGAATGAAATTTATCAACAGGCTGAAACCAGTTTATAAATAAGTCACACATAAGCAAAAAATTAGTAAGAAAAATATAACTAAAAGAGGAATACATAAACAAACATAGATAAATGTCCCCCATTATGATATAGAAAAACCTTGCAGAGACTGGAAGAATAGGACAAGACACTGCTGAGATTCGAACTCAGGATCTCCTGTTTACTAGATGGGCGCATTAACCAACTAAGCCACAGCGCCACTTAGAACCCTAACAGAAAGCAGAAAAAAAAATAAGGTCTACGAGAACAAGTTATGGGTAACCTTTCAGAATAAGAAGGATACAATTGGTGCACAAGCAAACTGGGTGTGGAGGAAAGTTAAACGTGTTTTAAACTTTATAGGAAGTGTGAAATTTACTCCACTGTGGGAAAATAATAATTTGAATGAAATAAGTAAAATTGAGCATTATGGTTTATGGTTAAGAAAGGGGATAGTATATGTTGAGCAAATGTTCAGTGAAGGGAAATTAAAAACATTTGAAGATCTGCAGAGGGAGTTTGGGTTAGATGATAAATATAAATTTGGTTTCCTCCAACTAGAACATGTTGTAAAGTATACTAAGGATACAAGGGCTCTTAGTATCCAGCACCATCCCTTGATTGAATTGGTGGATGGGGGTAGGAAATTGGGGCTGTCTGCAGTATATAAAATTCTTCGATTAGAGAAACTAGAGGGGATGAAAGTTAAAAGTAAAGGAGAGAGGGCAAAAGAAGGAGTGCTGTCGGATGAGACCACTTGGAAGGGAATGATTGCGAGTGTGGTCCAGATGTCGGAAAATGAAAAATTTCGAACCTCTTAGTTTATGCTATTGCATAGACTATATTATACCCCTAAAGATCTATGCAAATGGAAAATTCGTGCCCATGCGGACTGCCCAAAATGTGGAAGGGCCAAAGTGAATCTGCTTCATATGCTGTGGGAGTGCCCATATATAAATGATTTTTGGTTTGAAATTAAAGAACAGATTAAAAGAAAAATAGGTGTTAGTTTGGAGTGGAAACCAGGAGTTTTCCTGTTTGGTCTAATCCCTAACCTACCTGTGGCCAAAAAGAAGTTGATCTTGAATGCATGGAGTACAGGGAGGTTGATTATAATGAGGAAATGCATTTCTAACAAAAACCCGAGTAGTCTAGAATGGAAACTAGAGTTGCAAAGGGTTAAAGGTTTTGAAAAGGTTAAAAGCAAAAAGTCAGAATTTTTTTTTTTGATATATGGAAGAAAAAGTGGAGACTATGGTACACTGATAATTAGGATGATTCCGGAATTTTCAGAGAGAGGTGCGGATAAGACGAGATACATATATATATATATATATATATATATTTCCCCTGCCATTGTGGGTGAAGGGTGGGGTGGGTTATAATAGGACCTAATAAATGCATATGTATTTGTAACTTGTTGTATTGTATTTGTAAGAACTTGTATTTTTTTTCTGTAAGCTTTGAATAAAAAATAATGCTAATAAAAAAAAACAGGCACTTTAACCAACTAAGCCACAGCGCCACTTAGAAACCTAATAGAAAGCAGAAAAAAAAGAAGGTCTAGGAGAACAAGTTATGGGTAACCTTTCAGAATATGAAAAAAAAATCCAATTAAATATCAAATTATTAATTATTAAATTAGAAAAAAAGATTGTTATTATGAATGATAAAAAATGTCCCAATCATTTTAATACTAAAAGTAAAAAAATAATAATTCCGCTGTGAACAGGATTTGAACCTGTGCGGGGAATCCCCATTGGATTTCAAGTCCAACGCCTTAACCACTCGGCCATCACAGCTTACACATTTCATTCATCTTATCATCTAGGGACAGTTCAGGTGCTGATCCTCCCCTGAGGGGCCGTAGGACTCTATTACACAGGATTAGATACATTATACACAACACAGTCCCAGCAAAGTTGATCTCATTGTTATTACACATTTATATCTCCCTGAGTCACAATCTACACAACATTCAGATGGATGAAGATATAACGGTGGCTCCAGAGTCATCTCTACGGTATAGTAGTAAATATTCATGGTTGAAAACCATGAAGTGTGGGGGGCATCAACTCTATAAGGGTACATTCACACTGCGAAATCCTCAACTCCTCAATTCCATCCTCAACTCTTCTGCCTGCCTTATCCACCAATCCCCTCGCTCCTCCTCTTTCGCTCCCCTCGGCCAATCAATTCACTAGCTTTACCCGTTGGCCAATGAACTTACCTTAAACTGTTCCCCATGACATACAAGGATGTCCACAACCTGTATCCCCCCCATACATCTCTGACCTGATCTCCCCATACGGTCCCTCACATAAACCCTGTGATCCTCTCACAACCTCCACCTGTGCTCTCCCCTCATCCGCACCTTACACAACCATCTCCAAGACTTCTCCCGAGCTTCCCCCATATATCAAAACACAATCCCCCGGCACATCTGGCTCTCACCCACCATCAAGACCTTCAAAAGAAACCTGAAGACCCATCTCTACAAGAAAGCCTACGACCTGTAATAACCCTACTACCACCACACTATGAATGGCTACTTCCCTGACCTCTCATAGATGACCAGATTTCCCCATCCCCCACTGTTTCCCTCCTCTTGTAGATTGTAAGTCCTTGTGAATCCTTATCACCATCGTACACATATGAACATTTTCTATATACTGTAGCACTTACATATTTCCACATTGATATTGTTATGTGTACAGTCACTATGTTATTACTTGTTATATTTCCATGAGGTTACAGATTTCATAATTTATTGACACCTTATTGATGTTCTTGGTGTTGCTGATATTGGTAGTAATGTAATGTGTCTCTATATATTTTTAGGGGTCGTCTATGATCACCAAGTAAACAATGTGTATGAACATAAACCTAAACATAATGTGAATTCAGATAGAAGAAACAGACATGGGGCACATCTACAATCTTGCACAATGATCTGATTGCTTCTCAGCATAATTTCAAAAACTAACAGGTTGTTAGTATATACGTTTTGATCAAAAAGTACAAAGCCGACTCGCCACGTCAAGGCCACCTATTTAGAGTGGGTCCCTTACGTCCCTAGCATAAAATGGCGTAGCACTGGGCGGCGACCACCACCACCGCGACACCAGTACCCACAGGGGAAATGACCCACTGGCAGAGCGGCCCCAATGCCACTCAAACCAGTCCATGGGTCGCACCTCCCCGCAGACATGGCGCCACGGCAGCAACAGACGCCGCACAGCACCACACCAGTTTTCTACCTGAATTCACATTGTGTTTTCTATCCCCTCTTTTTTTTCTTCTTTTGTTTGAACATGTCGTTTGCACTCTTCCCCACCCCCTCAGCCCAACTCTATATAAGTAGTAGTTAACTACACATGGACCTTTTCTTTCCTGGCAGCCTCCCAGTTTGATTGGGAGACCATGGTAAGTGAGCTATTACACCTTGTTCACACTGGTGTGGTGCTGTGCAGCATCCTTTGCTGCCGTGGCGCCGTGTCTGCGGGGAGGTGCGACCCATGGACTGGTTTGAGTGGCATTGGGGCCGCTCTGCCAGTGGGTCGTTCCCCCTGTGGGCACTGGTGTCGCGGCGGTGGTGGTCGCCGCCCAGTGCTACGCCATTTTATGCTAGGGACGTTAGGGACCCACTCTAAATAGGTGGCCTTGACGTGGCGAGTGGGCTTTGAACTTTTTGATCAAAACGTATATACTAACAACCTGTTAGTTTTTGAAATTATGCTGAGAAGCAATCAGATCATTGTGCAAGATTGTACATGTGCACCATGTCTGTCTTCTACCTGAATTCATAAACCTAAACATATTGAAGGTGTATCAGCTCTTCCCCCTCTGTCCTCACTTGAGATCCCATAAGAGTTATCAGATTTATAAGGTTCCATGGTGTAATGGTTAGCACTCTGGACTCTGAATCCAGCAATCCGAGTTCAAATCTCGGTGGGACCTTAACTCTTATTATTTTTTTTAATCAAACACAATGTGATAGTAAATATATGACTTCAAAACTCAATTTTTAAAAACACACAATGATAAATGTCCTTTAATATCTATAACTGGTGGACACCTTCAGACATTTTAGGGAGGGGGGGGGGGGGGGGGAGGGTAAATTAAGTAAATAAAAAATTTAGAAAACAACACTGGAAGTGGTGGAAGTCAAACCCACCCCTCCAGAGAAACTGGACCCTAAATCCAGGGCCTGAGACCACTCCACATACAGAAACATTGATGGGACAACCCATAGAAAGAGTTTGGTGTCTGAACCTAGTGAATTTGACTGATGAGAGTACTTGGTGTAATATTAACAATTTCCAAAGTGGCAAAACAAAAAAAGAAAATGAATTAAAAAAAAAGTACTATTCACCTCACAGATCCTCCATCCTATGGTGCTGAGTCCCTGGTGACCTCCACTTCCTGCTCCCAACCTCCGTACAGGAAATGCCCACACAGCAGGGCCCGGCCTCAGATAGTAGTTGGCTAAGAAGATGTTTCCTTTTTCAAGATGTGGACCGGGAAGTGAAGATCAGTGTGGACCGGGCACTGTTGTATGGCAGCAGTAGAGATAGGTGAGGTGAAAAATGTTTTTATTTTTTTTACCCAATTTTAACCTGAATGAAAATGTGTTTTGCTGTGGCTTTAGTTGGTTAAAGTCCCTGTCTAGTAAACAGGAGATCCTGAGTTTGAATCTCAACAGTCTTGTCCTTTTCTTTATACTAAAATCTGGACGGGACGTCCTTTGTCATTTCATACAATCAGACCGGCACCTTCATTCTCATCGGAGTAAAATAAACCTATTCCTCATCATACATTAAAGGGGTATTCCAGGCCCAAACTTTTTTTTATATATCAACTTGTTCCGGAAAGTTAAACAGATTTGTAAATTACTTCTATTAAAAAATCTTAATCCTTCCAATAGTTATTAGCTTCTGAAGTTGAGTTGCTATTTCTGTCTAACTGCTTTCTGTTGACTCACGTCCCGGGAGCTGTGCAGCATGTGACATCATCATTGAGCAGTTAGACAGAAAAGTTCAGAAGCTAATTACTATTGGAAGAATTAAGATTTTTAATAGAAGTATTTTACAAATCTGTTTAACTTTCCGGAGCCAGTTGATATATATAAAAAAGTTTTTGCCTGGAATACCCCTTTAATTATATATTATAGAAAAAGAAAAAAAATGGAGACTGCAAACAAAAAGGGCTGACGTAGTCGGCAGGATTCGAACCTGCGCGGGGAAACCCCAATGGATTTCTAGTCCATCGCCTTAACCACTCGGCCACGACTACAGATTGAAACATTGATCAGAATGTTGTCACAAGTAGGAGGACTGCAGTTGTTGTTTTTTTGCCCAAAAAATAGTGTTAATTAATATTGGGGTTTTTTTGTGTTTCACTTTATCTCCTGCCTTTTTTTTTTTACATTTCACGTGATTCTTTCATCACGTGACTAAAGGATTTCTAATAAAGAACTGGGTAAAAGAAAAACACCGGGGAAAAAAAAACACCACTATCAAAACAAACTCAGTGTTTTTTCTGATGTTTTGTTTTTCTATGAGAGAAAAATATCCCCAGAGCTAACTGAATTTGGAAAACTACCACTGAGCCTATAAATGCCACAAAAGAGGTAAAAAAAAAAATCTTAAAAAAATATACCATGGATGTCTGTGGTGTTTCATATTGACTCCCAGCTAGCAACTGACTGCTGGGTTTTAGGTCCCAAAAAATGTGATACAGCGAGTATAATTTTTGGGGGGGGGCAAGTGTGTCTCTAGCCCTAAGGGTGAAACCACCACCCAAAAATTTGTTCTCTATATTTCTCAATTGACTCCCAGATAACATCTGACCACCAAACATTTTTGGGTCCAAAAAGGGTGCCATGTGTTTACAGTTATTTATTTATTTATTTTTATTTTTTATTTCTTGCAGTTTTTGAACAAAACAAAAATCTTGTTATGGCCAGGGAAGGCATATAAAGGCTATGTTAACATGGCAAAAAAATTTCAGACGGGCATTTCGGAGACAGTGGGCACCGGCGGAATATCCTGGCACTACGACCGCTCTCAAATGCACCATTGTCTTAGACAGACATCGTCTTGGGCAGATTCGGCAAAAATAATTTCCGCAGCATGTTTCCCTGGAGAAAATTCCGCCGTGTGTGTTGTGCAGCAGAGTCCCATCTATAACAATTCAATTTCTGACCGCATTATTACGTTTTGGGTGGTGATTTTTTTTGAAACATTAATTAGAAGACCCACAATGACCTCTTGTTACAATAGTTTTAACATAAATGAGGAATGTATTACTCCATGCAGCCAGCAGGTGTCAGTGTCAATCAGGGAATATTTATCCTACTTGTAGATAGGGAAAATTTGTACTTACTGGTAATGCTACTTTCCAAGTTTCTGAAGGCAGCACAGAAGTAGAGGTGGAGCGCATTTAAGAATTCTCTTTCGGCTGAAAGACGAGCCCCCGTTATATCCTCATCCATCTGAATGTTGTGTAGATTGTGACTCGGGGAGATATAAATGTGTAATAACAATGAGATGAACTTTGCTGGGACTGTGTTGTGTATAATGTATCTGATCCTGTGTAATAGAGTCCTACGGCCCCTCAGGGGTGGATCAGCGCCTTAACTATCCCTAGAAGACACCTGGTAAAAACATTGCTCAGTGTAAGCTGTGATGGCCGAGTGGTTAAGGCGTTGGACTTGAAATCCAATGGGGTCTCCCCGCACAGGTTCAAATCCTGTTCACAGCGGCTCCTTTTTCATTTTAGTATTAAACTGATTTTTACTGTTTATTATAATCCCAAAATTTTTTTTCATTTTTAATATTGAAGGTGATAGAACAATTGGTATATTTTCAGATTATGAAAGGTTACCTCGGCCTTGTTCCCTTAGACTGTCCCCGGAACAGAGTGTCCACTGTTCCACATCCACCAGGAAAAACACATTCATTACTATTGAATTCATCCACTTTAAAGGGGTACTCTGCTGCTAGACATGTTACAACCTATCCAAAGTATATGGGATAATATGTCTGATCGCAGGGGTCCAGCCACTGGGGACCCTTGTGATCTCTGCCGCGGCACTCCAGTCATCCGGTGCACATAGCAAGCTCTGCTGCATGCCAGATGACTGGCAAACATGGCCGCCACACCCCCATTCATGTCTATGGGAGGAGGCGTGAGGTGTGTACTAGCTGTCACGCCCCCTCCCATAGACATGAATCGAGGGGGCATGACTTGATATCCCCATCATGGAAGTCCCAGGCTTTCGTGACCATAGGGCCAGCCCGGATATCGTGATTACACACGTTATCCCCTATCCTATGGATAGGGTATAACATTTTTAGTTGCGGAGTACCCCTGTAACTAATAACAGGATGATAGTTGATGAATATACAGGTTCCATTATTAAATAATTTCATCTTTTTCTTCCTTAAAGGAGTATCTGCTGCCAAACATCTTATCTTCTATCCAAAGGACAGGGAACAAGATATCTGATCGGGGGTCCCAATCAGGGCTGCCATCATTAATTTCGGGGCCCCTCACACAGCTCAATGCCTGGGCACTCCCTAAAAAATAAATCATCCCCTATCCAAGGATAGGGGATAAGTTATAGATAACAGGGGGTCCGAGCATTGGGCCCCCCACTATCTCCTGCACGGCTGGGAGGGGGGGCATACCATACCCTGCACGGAGCGCCGGCCGACATGCCCCTCCGTGTACCCCATAGAGATACATGGAGGGGGGTGCCGGCCGCTGCTTCCTGCGGGTTACAAACGTCAGCTTCCAGCAAACTGCCTGTGCCCCGCAAAGGGGGCCCTAGCACTTGCACCCTCCTGCGATCGATAACTTATCCCATATCCTTGGAAAAGTTATTTTTCACCAGACTATTCCTTTAACAGAGGGTCCTACCCAAACTATATGGAAGCAACAGAGGGGCCTACCTAAACTATATAGGGGGCTCCATATAGTTTGGGTAGGCCCCTCTGTTAACAGTTGCCCCCATAGGTGTAGCTAGAAACTACAGGGTTTCCACACACAGTTTCCACTAAATATAATATTACCACACACTGTACCCACTAAATATAATACTGCAACACACTGCACCCTGAATGTAATGCTGCCCCACACTGTATCCACTGAATATAATACTGACACACTGTATCCACTGAATATAATACTACCCCACACTGTATCCACTGAATATAATACTACTATATACTGTACCCACTAAATATAATCATGCCACACACTGTACCCTGAATATAATGCTGCCACACATGCATACACATCATATATACATATACACCCCCTCTTATCCTCTGTGTCCTCATCACTCCTCATCAGCCCCATAACCCCCCCCCCCAAACCTCTCCTCATCAATACTATAACCAGGGAGGTTATGGGGGGTGATGAGGAGAGGTGCTGGGGGCACCTCTCCTCATCACCCTCCATAACCCCCCTGCACCTCTCATCACCCCCCTGCACCTCTCATCATCACCCTCCATAACCCCCCTGCACCTCTCATCACCCCCTGCACCTCTCCTCATCACCCTCCATAACCCCCCTGCACCTCTTATCACCCCCATAACCCCCCTGCACCTCTCATCACCCCCTGAACCTCTCCTCATCACCCCCATACCACCCTGCACCTCTCCTCATCACCCCCATAACCCCCTGCACCTTTCATCACCCCCATAACCCCCCTGCACCTCTAATCACCCCCATAACCCCCCTGCACCTCTCATCACCCCCTGCACCTCTCCTCATCACCCCCATACCCCCCTACACCTCTCCTCATCACCCCCATAACCCCCCTGCACATCTCATCACCCCTATATCCCCCCTGCATCTCTCCTCATCACCCCTATAACCACCCTGCACCTCTTATCACCCCCATAACCCCCTTACACCTCTTATCACCCCCCCCCCCCCACGGCTCCTCTCATCACCCCCCAAAACCTCTTATCATCCCCATAACCCCCCTGCACCTCTCATCACCCCAAACCCCCCATGGCACCTTTCATCGCCCCCCCCCCCCCAGCACCTCTCATCATCCCCATAACCCCCTGAACCTCTTATCACCCCCATAACCCCCTTGCACCTCTTATCACCCCCTTAACACCCCTGCCCCTCTTATGACCCCCATAACACCCCTGCACCTCTTATCACCCCCATAACACCCCTGCACCTCTTATGACCCCCATAACTCCCCTGCACCTCTTATGACCCCCATAACACCCCTGCACCTCTTATGACCCCCATAACCCCCTACACCTCTTATTCCCCCCCCATAACACCCCACCTGCATCTCTTATCACCCCCATAACCCCCCCTGCATCTCGTATCACCCCCATAACCCCCTTGCATCTCTTATCACCCCCATAACCCCCCTGCACCTCTCATCACCCCCATAACCCCCCTGCACCTCTAATCACCCCCATAACCCCCCCTGCACCTCTTATGACCCCCATAACACCCTTGCACCTCTTATGACCCCCATAACACCCCCTGCACCTCTTATGACCCCCCATAACACCACCCCCCGCACCTCTTATCACCCTTGCACCTCTTATGACCCCCATAACACCCCCCGCACCTCTTATCACCCTTGCACCTCTTAAGACCACCATAACACCCCTCCCCTGCACCTCTCATCACCCTTGTAGTCCCCTAACCACCATACGCCCCCCTCCACGCCCCAGGGCCCCCCGCACCAGTTTACCTACCCTGCCGGGGATCGAATGCAACGGTTTGAGGCTGCTGCTCCTAGTCCTGTCACTGATGCTGGAGATCGCGTGGGGACGTAGGCAGGGATAGGTCAGATGTCTGAAGTAGACATCACGTGCATGCCTGCGCGGCGCACGTGAAGTCTCTACTCCAATCAGCCCCTGACTTGTCCGACCCCTGACCTGTTTCTTAAGGGGCCCACGCCCTACAAAAAGGTAATTTTAATAGAAATGTGCAGGCCCCCCCGGACTATGAGGCCTGGTCATAGTCTTGGGGGGCACCCAGCGGTCAGTGAGTGACAGTTGCAGTCACTCACTGACAGGCCAATTTAAAAAAAAAAGGTCCAGGGACGTCCGGGCCCCCCCTGAAGCTCTGGGCCCCATACAGGTGTATGACTTGTATCCCTCTGATGGTGGCCCTGGTCCTGATGCTGGGACCCCCATGATCTCCGCACAGCACTCGGCCTTCTGGACAAATGCTGGGTTCCTGTGACAGTGATTGTGACATCACGCCCTGCCCCCTCCATGCGTGGCTATGGGAGGGGGCATGACTGTCATCACGCCCCCTCCCATAGACATGCATGGAGGTGGTAGTGGCATGATGTCATGAGAGGGCAGGGATAGGAGGATAAGGCGTCGGGGTGGCCCTTTAACTAGGGTTGATGTTCTCCTATAGTTCCCATAATATTTCCTCATATGCTACACAGATGAGTAAAGATCCTCAGTGATGTCTGTAACTTAGGGAGGATCCAAAATATATAATTACATAGAGATTCACTGGGATTTTTCTGTGAATAATTTACTGTCATATAATCATCTATTGTCCCATCTCTGTATAATGACAGGTAAACCACAACTGTGCAACTGGTTCCATGGTGTAATGGTTAGCACTCTGGACTTTGAATCCAGCGATCCGAGTTCAAATCTCGGTGGGACCTTGCGTTTTTTTAGTTATTATTATCAGTAAGTTCATTACTATTGTATACATCCCCTTTAAAGTGGTACTCTGCTGCTAGACATGTTATCCCCTATCCAAAGTATAGGGGATAATATGTCTGATCTCAGGGGTCCGGCTGCTGGGCACCCCAGTCATCCAGTGCACATAGCAAGCTCTGCTGCATGCCAGATGACTGGCAAACACGTCCGCCACACCCCCTCCATTCTTGTCTATGGGAGGAGGCGTGAGGTGTGTACTAGCTGTCACGCCGCCTCTCATAGACATGAATGGAGGGGGCATGACTTGACATTCCCATCATGGAAGCCCCAGGCTTTCGTGACCGTAGTGCCAGCCCGGAGATCGCGATTACACATGTTATCCCCTATCCTTTGGGCAGGGGATAACATGTCTAGGGGGCGGAGTACCCCTGTAACTAATAACAGGATGATAGTTGATGAATATACAGGTTCTATTATTTAATTATTCCTTTTTCATTTTTTTCTTCCTTAAAGGAGTATCTGCTGCTAGACGTTTTATCTTCTATCTAAAGGATAGGGAACAAGATGTCTGATCGGGGGTCCTGATGCTGGGACCCCCGAGATCTCCACACAGCACTCGGCCTTCTGGACAAATGCTGGGTTTCTATGACAGTGGTTGTGACATCACACCCCGCCCCCTCCATGCGTGTCTATGGGAAGGGGCATGACTGTCATCACGCCCCCTCCCATAGTGGCATGATGTAGTGGCATGATGTCATGTCGTGGATAGGGGGATAAGCTGCAGGGTGCCCCTTTAACTAGGCTTGATGTTCTCCTATAGTTCCCATAAGATTTCCTCATATTCTACACAGATGAGTAAAGATCCTCAGTGATGTCTGTAACTTAGGGAGGAACCGAAATATATAATTACATAGAGATTCACTGGGATTTTGCGGTGAATAATTTACTGTCATATAATTATCTCTTGTCCCATCTCTGTATAATGACAGGTAAACCACAACTGTGCAACAGGACCATAAATATATATATTTTAGTTATTATCATCAGTAAGTATATATCTGGTTATTTTCTGATACACAAACTTTTAACTTTAGATATCGTAATCTTAACAAATCACTATAGTTATGTCTCAAAGTAAAAATTTCAAAGTATCTTAATATTCAACATTTTATAAAGTTAGGGTGAGTAGTACTTAAAGGGGTACTCCAGTGGAAAACATTTTCTTTTAAATAAACTGGTGCCAGAAAGTTACACAGATTTGTAAATTACTTCTACTTAAAAATCTTAATCCTTTCACTACTTATCAGCTGCTGTATGCTCCACAGGAAGTTCTTTTCTTTTTGGATTTCTTTTCTGTCTGACCACAGTGCTCTCTGCTGACACCTCTGCCCATTTCAGGAACTGTCCAGAGTAGGAGCAAATCCCCATAACACATCACTCCTGCTCTGGGGGGCATTCACCATTGTGTTTTGAGCTGTTTTTGTGTGTAGATTTGTCACACATTTGCACCTTGTTTTTTGTTTAGTTTTTGCAATTTTTGGATTTACAAATTATTTTTCTCAAAAAGTGCATACAGACCAGCTGTTAACCTCTTAAGGACCAAGGACGTATGAGTACGTCCTTGGTCCCGCTCCCGTGATATAATGTGGGGTCCCACGGTGACCCCGCATCATATCACGGCGGGCCCAGCATCATAGTGAAGCCGGGACCCACCGCTAATAGGGTGCGGCACTGATCGCAGTGCCGCGCACTATTAACCCTTCAGCTGCTCGCTCAAAGCTGAGCCACGGGGCTAAAAGTGAAAGTAAAAAGTAACGGTTAGCTCAGTGGGCTGTTCAGGATAGCCGCAGCGAAATCACGGCATCCCGAACAGCTTACAGGACAGCGGGAGGGTCCCTACCTGCCTCCTCGCTGTCCGATCACCAAATGACTGCTCAGTGCCTGAGATCCAGGCATGAGCAGTCAAGCGGCAAAATCATCGATCACTGGTTTCCTATGAGGATCCACTGATCAATGTAAAAGATCAGTGTGTGCAGTGTTATAGATCCCTATTGGATAACAATGATCAGTATAAGAGATCAGTGTGTGCAGTGTTATAGGTCCCTATGGGAGCTATAACACTGCAAAAAAAAGTGAAAAAAAAGTGTTAATAAAGAACATTTAACCCCTTCCTTATTAAAAGTTTGAATCACCCCCTTTTCCCATAAAAAAAAACACAGTGTAAATAAAAATAAAAATAAACATATATGGTATCGCCGTGTGCGGAAATGTCCGAATTACAAAAATATATTGTTAATTAAGCCGCACGGTCAATGGCGTACGCGCCAAAAAATTCATCGATTAATAAGTCCTATCAATGCAAACATGGTACCGTTAAAAACTTCAAATCACGGCACAAAAAATTAGCCCTCATACCGCCTCATACATGGAAAAATAAAAAAGTTATAGGGGTCAGAATATGACAATTTTAAACGTATTAATTTTCCTGAATGAAGTTATGATTTTTTCCAGAACTACGACAAAATCAAACCTATATAAGTAGGGGATCATTTTAACTGTATGGACCTACAGAATAAAGATAAGGTGTCATTGTTACCGGAAAATGTACTACGTAGAAACGGAAGCCCACAAAAGTTACAAAACGGCGTTTGTCTCACAATGATTTTTTTTCCGTTTCACTGTAAATTTTTGGGCAAAATGACTGACGTCATTACAAAGTAGAATTGGTGGCGCAAAAAATAAGCAATCATATGGATTTTTAGGTGTAAAATTTAAAGAGTTATGATTTTTTAAAGGCAAGGAGCAAAAAACTAAAGTGCAAAAACTGGGAAAAAAAACGGTCCTTAAGGGGTTAAGGTTACTCTTATGCTGTGATAATGAATTTATCAACTGCCACTTCTTGCAAATTTGGCACAAAAAACACCCAAAATTTGCAAAAAAAAACACCAGCCCAGACTTAGCTTAGCTATTTGGTGTATATGTAGAGTAAAATTTCAGAAAATGTCACCTGCACAAAATGTATCAGATGCCCTGCAACCATTTGATAAATTAAGTTCTCCTTAACATTACCAATACTTAAAAAAAGGTGGAAAAAAAAGCTTTGCTCATACCCACAATGATAAATGCCCCCGTTTATCCTCAGTCCTCCAAAATACAGCCCTCTCTGCTTGTAACAAAAGATATTTGCATCCCTCACTTGTATTACATAATAAAAGTAACAAGGGCCTTTTGGCTAAGATCAAGTGTAGCATCTGTTCTTATCAGTTTTTCATGCCGGTGGGCAGTAACGCCGATATGGGGCTGGTGGGGATGGGTGCTGCATGGAGGGGTCTGGTGTATGAGGGCGTTCTGGGGCTGGTTCTGAGGAATCAGCTTGATGGCTGCCCCTATGTGACCTGATCCCTCCGGGTCTTGCCATGAGGCTGAGAGGGTCTAGACCCAAGGTACTTTTGTGCCTCGGGGAGGGGTGACCCCGAGGTGCCAAAACTCACTGGGTGTACTGGCTCACTGAGTGAAAGCACGGGCACCATAATCTCTTCACCTTGTGGCACTCACCTCTTGATAGGATCAGAGAAATTTTTTATAGATCTGGCCGGATGTCCGGGCAGTATATCTGCGCACATTCACTTCTTTATTTCCTTTTTGTCTCACTGTGTCACTTTTTGTCTCACATAAAATACAGGGTGGGCCATTTATATGGATACGAATAAAATGGGAATATTAACTTCCTGTTTGTGGCACATTAGTATATGTGAGGGGGGAAACTTTTCAAGATGGGTGGTGACCATGGCGGCAATTTTTAAGTTGGCCATTTCAAATCCAACTTTAGTTTTTTCAATAGGAAGAGGGTCATGTGACACATCAAACTTATTGGGAATTTCACAAGAAAAACAATGATGTGCTTGGTTTTAATGTATATTGTAAAGTTTCCCCCCCTCACATATACTAATGTGCCACAAACTTGTGTGGAGGAAGAGAGGTGCAGTTTCCCATTGCAACCAATTAGATTGCTTCTTTCTTTTTTCAAAGACCTCTTTAAAAATGAAAGAAGCGATCTGATTGGTTGCCGAGGACAACTGCACCACTCTTCCTCTGCACAGTTTTTGATAAATCTCCCCCCATGTATCACAAAGGAGAAAAAAACAGAAGCCTGATCCAAGGTCGTTGCACCAACGTCTACTGCTGTAACAGCGGGAAAAGGTGATGGGACCAGAGCCGATTCAGGAGTAGGTCTGGTGTGAACTGGAAAAGAAAACGTAGCGCGCCATAATATTGCACAGTTGCCTTAGATGCAGCTTCTTCTTCCAGACGCGGAGGGGGCAATAGGACAGGTAGGTGCCCAGAGGAAGTATGGTTGTTGGAGTCAGACAGACTGGTCTAAGTATTTCTCACATAACCATCTCTAGTGTGAATGGTTCAAAAAAGAAAAAATATCCTGGGGGAAATCTTTTCAGAAAAAATCGCATGAAAAATTATAGCAAAAGGGATCAAGCTCGGTTCTAGCAAGGTGTGCCTAATAAAGTGTCCAGAGAGTTTATTAGGCTCCAGCCGTCCGGCCCCATTGTGTTTGATTTGTTCTTGTTTGAACAGATATTTACTTATAATGATATGGAAAAACCTGGAAGAGACTGTAAGAAAAGGACAAGGCACTGCTGAGATTCGAACTCAGGATCTCCTGTTTACTAGACAGGCGCTTTAACCAACTAAGCCACAGCGCCACACATCTGTCCATCAATCACCATGGAAAAGGTTCCAAGACTTCATGGTATGCAGACTGGACTGGACACACTGGTTCTTGTTAGATTGTTTTCTGCATTAATGTGTGAATATGGGAATATCCTGTTCCTACCAAAAATTTGTACCAATGATATTTAAATAATAAAAATAAAACATTAATTCCCTGAGTAAGCCTAACAGTGAAACCACGTAGGGGTGATCGCTGTAAATAGTATATATGGTACAGCACTTACTATATATTGTGTACAATATGGGTTTGATTATTCATTTATTTATCGATCTGTTACCTATATGAATTATCTGTATTTATTTATCTGTTTGTGACTTATTAGAATTATTATTTATTTATCTGTGAACTCTATTATTTATTATTTATTTATTTATCCATCTGTGACCTATATGAATTATTATTTATTTATTTATCTATTTTTAGCTTATTAAAATTATTATTTATTTATCCATCTGTGACCTAAATGAATTATTATTTATTTATTTATCTATTTGTGACCTATATTATTCATTATTTATTTATCTGTTACCTGTATCAATAATTATTACAAAATGATCCCATTTATTTGCAGCTAGGGTTAGTCCAACTTCTGCCATTTATATATTTTTTTGAATTTTATTAGAATTTTCAATAAAGTTTTTCTGATTATATCCTTATTTTTGTGTCCCTTGTGGTTTGATCGGTTCAGTGGTATGGGGTATGTGGTTATAGTGAATTTTCCCTCTTGACCATATTATGTTCAGTTTGTGATATTGCCCTTTCTGTGGATTACAGAAAAAATGAAACAAAACGTTCCCGAATAAATTGACAAGAAGAAATGTTACATCTTTCAAATCCACATATAGCAAATCTGGTGGCAGATACCACAGCACATTCTTAGAAGCATTTAGGAGGGGTAAATAAAGGTAATTAAAAATTATTTATTTAATAATACAAATAAAAATAAACTTGGCAGTGATGGGATTTGAACCAACATCTCAGGAGAGACTAGATCTTAAATCCAGCGCGCTAGACCGCTCAGCCACACTACATTTAGACTTTCCAAAAGAGATGCATAGATGGGTGAACCAATAGGTAAAAAATTATTGAACAATTCAAAGCATAAAGAATGGCTGCCATGCTGCACCATCATTTACCAAGTTATCTTCATTTGCTATCATCACTCTTCACAGTAGTTGTGTGAATTCCATATCCTGTACAAATCCCAAAGAATCCCATTATGCCGTGTCTCTCCCTGCATACATTCACACAGCTACGAGCTGAGAAGAGAGTCACTGAGCGGGAAAATGGAGACTCATTGAGGCATTTAGGGGCCAAATTAAAAATTAAGATAAATTAGAGGTAAAATTACTATCATGCATGGTGCTGCACAATAGTCATTTGACATTTTGCCATTTTTAACCTCATAAAGACCAGCAGAGCTAATTTCTTACTAAGTCAACTCCAAGTCTGTCTCCAGGTTGGGTGTGGTATTATAACTTGGCTCCATTCACTTCAATGGAACTGATCTGGAGAACCACACGCAACCTGGAGACAGATGGGGACTGTTTATTTATTTATTTTTTTTATTTTACATTTTTCTTTTTTTTTTTTACATTTCTTTGTATTCCTGGATAAGCTCTTTAAGGACCAGGCCTGTACCTGTACACCCTGGTGATTCTCCCACAGCTTAAAGCACACTCCCGAGCTGAGCACACTTCATACCAGGTGGGTCCTGGTTGCTATCAGCAGTCAGGACCCATGGTAAATGCCGGACATTGCCGATTGGGCCGATGCGCGGTATTAACCCTTTAGATACCAAAATCAAAGTTGATTGCAAGCCACCAAATCCCAAAGGGATTAATAAATCCCGACAACCTTTAGGGGGCACCCCCTAAACTACAAATCCCCCCCTTTAAAATGAAACTTTTATTAGTATACAATTGAAAATAAAAAAATTAGGTGCACTGTCTAAAAAAGACCACTAGGTGTCAGTGTATAACTAAAATCACAGGATGATAATGTTATTCTGTCACAAGAAGACCCGTATATAATAGAGCGTGCATAAACTGTATATTGCCGCTAGCCACGGGCTGTTGCACTACTGATTCCTGGCAGTCATTATGGTTGCTGTTTAGAAAGTTTTATAGCCATCCTCATTCCAAAGTTGATTGTGGCGTCTAAATGCATGATTTAATGTTGTAAGTTTGCTCTGAGAGCTGATCGGGACATCTGTGGTGAAATTGCAGAGCCCTGATCGTCTTAGTGGATGGTGGGAGAGCCCTTACCTGCATCTTTGCTGTTTGATCGGTGCTCCAATGCTCCAGGAAGCCTCAGCAGGCTAAAGCAGCAGAGCACCGATAACACTGATCAATGCTGAGCAAAAGCTTAGTATTGTACAGTGCAGTGTTTCCCAACCTTTTTCGGGTCGGGGCACACCTCGGAAATTTTTTTTTCCTCGGGGCACCGCTACCGAGGTTGACAAGCAAGAAAAAAAAAAAGGAAAAAACGATAAAAAACGCAATGCACTATATCTATTTATGTAGTTTAAAGTGCTGCTTTATACAGCAACTCACCAATGACGTCTTCTCTAATTTGCATTGTTGCCTTCTCTTCTCCATCTGGTCTGGGCCATCATCACGATTTCTTCCACACACAATTCTTCACCTTTAAACCTGCAAAACAAATCTATTAGGCGCCAAACTTTTTTTTCTTTTTTTTTTACATGGGTGACAGAGGGGTGTAGAAGAGTGGATATGGGTGACAGAGGGGTGGACATGGGTGACAGAAGGGTTTAGAGGAGTGTACATGGGTGACAGAGGCGTGGACATGGGTGACAGAGGGGTTCAGAGGGGTGTAGAGGAGCGTACATGGGTGACAGGGGTATAGAGGAGCGTACATGGGTGACAGGGGTGTAGAGGAGTGTCCATGGGTGACAGATGGATGTACATGGGTGACAGAGGGGTGTAGAGGAGTGTACATGGGTGACAGATGAGTGTGCATGGGTGACAGAGGGGTGTAGAGGAGTGTACATGGGTGACAGATGGGTGTACATGGGAGACAGAGGGGTATAGAGGACTGTACATGAGTGACAGAGGGGTATAGAGGAGTGTACATGGGTGACAGAGGGGTGTACATGGGTGACAGAGGGGTGTAGAGGAGTGTACATGGCTGACAGGGGTGTAGAGGAGCATACATGGGTGAAAGGGGTGTAGAGGAATGTGCAAAGGGGTGTATAGGAGCGTACATGGGTGACAGGGGTGTAGAGGAGTGGACAGATGGGTGTAGAGGAGTGTACATGGGTGACAGATGGGTGTACATGGGTGACAGAGGAGTGTACATGGGTGACAGATGGGTGTACATGGGTGACAGGGGGGTGTAGAGGAGTGTACATGGGTGACAGAGGGGTATAGAGGAGTGTACATGAGTGACAGAGGGGTGTAGAGGAGTGTACATGGGTGACAGGGGTGTAGAGGAGCATACATGGGTGAAAGGGGTGTAGAGGAGCATACATGGGTGACAGGGCTGTAGAGGAGTGTACAGAGTGGTGTTGAGGAGTGTACAAAGGGGTGTAGAGTAGTGTACATGTGTGACAAATGGGTGTAGAGGAGTGTACATGGGTGACAGAGGGGTATAGAGGAGTGTACATGGGTGACGGGTATAGAGGAGTGTACATGGGTGACAGAGGGTGTAGAGGAGCAGACATGGGTGAAAGGGGTGTAGAGGAATGTACAAAGGTGTGTATAGGAGCGTAGATGGGTGACAGGGGTGTAGAGGAGTGGACAGATGGGTGTAAAGGAGTGTACATGAGTGACAGAGGGGTGTAGAGGAGTGTACATGAGTGACAGAGGGGTGTAGAGGAGTGTACATGGGTGACAGAGGGGTATAGAGGAGTGTACATGTGTAACAGATGGGTGTAGAGGAGTGTACATGGGTGACGGGTATAGAGGAGTGTACATGAGTGACAGAGGGGTATAGAGGAGTGTATATGGGTGACAGGGGTGTAGAGGAGTGTACATGGGTGAAAAAGGGGTATAGAGGAGTGTACATGGGTGACAGAGGGGTATAGAGGAGTGTACATGAGTGACAGAGGGGTGCAGAAGAGTGAACATGGGTGACAGGGATGTAGAGGAGCATACATGGGTGAAAGGGGTGTAATGGAGCGTACATGGGTGACAGGGGTGTAGAGGAGTGTACAGAGTGGTGTTGAGGAGTGTACAAAGGGGTGTTGAGGAGTGTACAAAGGGGTGTAGAGGAGTGTACATGGGTGACAGGGGTGTAGAGGAGTGGACAGATGGTTGTAGAGGAGTGTACATGGGTGACAGATGGGTGTACATGAGTGACAGAGGGGTGTAGAGGAGTGTACATGGGTGACAAAGGGGTGTAGTTGAGTGTACATGGGTGACAGAGGGGTGTTGAGAAGTGTACATGGGTGACAGATGGGTGTACATGGGTGACAGAGGGGTGTAGAGAAGTGTACATAGGTGACAGAGGGGTGTAGAGAAGTGCACATGGGTGACAGAGGGGTGTAGAGAAGTGTACATGGATGACAGAGGGGTGTAGAGGAGTGTACAGAGGGGTGTAGGGAGGTGTACAAGGGTGATAGATGGGTGTAGAAGAGTGAACATGGGTGACGGGGGCATAGGGGTGACAGAGGGGTGGACAGGGGGTGGACATGGGTGACAGGAGGGTGGACAGGGGGTCAGAGGGGTGGACAAGGGGGTAAAAGAGGGACAGGAGTGACAGAGGGGTGGACTGGGGTAACAAAGGGACAGATGGGTGAACAGGAGGGTGGACATGGGTGACAGAGTAGACAACGGGGGTAGACAGGGGGGTAAACATGAGTGACAGGGATGGACAGGGGAATGGACAAGGCAGACGTGGATGACAGGAGGGTGGACATGGGTGAGAGGGGGAGTGGACATGGGTGACGGGGATGATAGGTGGGGGGACATGTGTTAGTGCGGGTGGACATGAGTGATGGGGGGTGGACATGGGTGACAGGAAGGTGAACATGGGTGACATGGGTGACAGGGAAGGGTGGACATGGGTGACAGGGAAGGGTGGACATGGGTGACAGGGAAGGGTGGACATGGGTGACAAGGATGTGGTCAGAGGGGTGGACAATGGAGGGTGAACATGGGTGACAGGGATGGGCAGGGGTGACAGAGGGTTGGATGGGGGTGGACATGGATGACAGGAGAGTGGACATGGGAGACAGGTGGTCAGAGGGGTGGACAAGGGTGACAAAGGGACAGATGGGTGAACAGGAGGGTGGACATGGGTGACAGGGTAGACTACGGGGGTAGACGGGGGGGGGTAAACATGAGTGACAGGGTTGGACAGGGGAGTGGACAAGGCAGACATGGATGACAGGAGGGTGGACATGGGTGAGAGGGGAGGTGGACATGGGTGACGGGGATGACAGGTGGGGGGACATGTGTGAGAGGGGGTGGACATGAGTGACGGGGAGGGTGGACATGAGTGACAGGGAGGGTGGACATGGGTGACAGGGAGGGTGGACATGGGTGACAGGGGGGGTGGACATGGGTGACAGGGGGGGGTGGACATGAGTGAGAAGGGGTGGACATGAGTGACGGGGAGGGTGGACATGAGTGACGGGGAGGGTGGACATGAGTGACAGGGAGGGTGGACATGAGTGACAGGGAGGGTGGACATGGGTGACAGGGAGGGTGGACATGGGTGACAGGGAGCGTGGACATGGGTGACAAGGATGTGGTCAGAGGGGTGGACAATGGAGGGTGAACATGGGTGACAGGGATGGGCAGGGGTGACAGAGGGTTGGATGGGGGTGGACATGGATGACAGGAGAGTGGACATGGGAGACAGGGGGTCAGAGGGGTGGACAAGGGTGACAAAGGGACAGATGGGTGAACAGGAGGGTGGACATGGGTGACAGGGTAGACTACGGGGGTAGACGGGGGAGGGTAAACATGAGTGACAGGGATGGACAGGGGAGTGGACAAGGCAGACGTGGATGACAGGAGGGTGGACATGGGTGAGAGGGGGGTGGACATGGGTGACGGGGATGATAGGTGGGGGGACATGTGTTAGTGCGGGTGGACATGAGTGATGGGGGGTGGACATGGGTGACAGGAAGGTGAACATGGGTGACATGGGTGACAGGGAAGGGTGGACATGGGTGACAGGGAAGGGTGGACATGGGTGACAGGGAAGGGTGGACATGGGTGACAAGGATGTGGTCAGAGGGGTGGACAATGGAGGGTGAACATGGGTGACAGGGATGGGCAGGGGTGACAGAGGGTTGGATGGGGGTGGACATGGATGACAGGAGAGTGGACATGGGAGACAGGGGGTCAGAGGGGTGGACAAGGGTGACAAAGGGACAGATGGGTGAACAGGAGGGTGGACATGGGTGACAGGGTAGACTACGGGGGTAGACGGGGGGGGGGTAAACATGAGTGACAGGGTTGGACAGGGGAGTGGACAAGGCAGACATGGATGACAGGAGGGTGGACATGGGTGAGAGGGGAGGTGGACATGGGTGACGGGGATGACAGGTGGGGGGACATGTGTGAGAGGGGGTGGACATGAGTGACGGGGAGGGTGGACATGAGTGACAGGGAGGGTGGACATGGGTGACAGGGAGGGTGGACATGGGTGACAGGGGGGGGTGGACATGGGTGACAGGGGGGGGGTGGACATGAGTGAGAGGGGGTGGACATGAGTGACGGGGAGGGTGGACATGAGTGACAGGGAGGGTGGACATGAGTGACAGGGAGGGTGGACATGAGTGACAGGGAGGGTGGACATGGGTGACAGGGAGGGTGGACATGGGTGACAGGGGGGGGGGTGGACATGAGTGAGAGGGGGTGGACATGAGTGACGGGGAGGGTGGACATGGGTGACAGGAAGGGTGGACATGGGTGACAGGGAGGGTGGACATGGGTGACAGGGGGGGTGGACATGGGTGACAGGGGGGGTGGACATGGGTGACAGGGGGGTGGACATGGGTGACAGGGGGTCAGAGGGGTGGACATGGGGGTAAAAGAGGGACAGGAGTGACAGAGAGGGGTGGACTAGGGTGACAAAGGGACAGATGGGTGAACAGGAGGGTGGACATGGGTGACAGGGTAGACTACGGGGGTAGACGGGGGTAAACATGAGTGACAGAGATGGACAGGGGGGTGGACAAGGCAGACATGGATGACAGGAGGGTGGACATGGGTGAGAGGGGAGGTGGACATGGGTGACTGGGATGATAGGTCGGGGGGACATGTGTGAGAGGGGGTGGACATGGGTGACATGAAGGTGAACATGGGTGACAGGGAGGGTGGACATGGGTGACAGGAGGGTGGACATGGGTGACAGGGTAGACTGGGGAGTGGACAAGGCAGACATGGATGACAGGAGGGTGGAAATGGGTGACGGGGATGATAGGTGGGGGGACATGTGTGAGAGGGGGTGGACATGAGTGACGGGGAGGGTGGACATGGGTGACAGGAAGGGTGGACATGGGTGACAGGGGGGGTGGACATGGGTGACAGGGGGGGGTGGACATGAGTGAGAAGGGGTGGACATGAGTGACGGGGAGGGTGGACATGAGTGACGGGGAGGGTGGACATGAGTGACAAGGAGGGTGGACATGAGTGACAGGGAGGGTGGACATGGGTGACAGGGAGGGTGGACATGGGTGACAGGGAGGATGGACATGGGTGACAGGGAGCGTGGACATGGGTGACAAGGATGTGGTCAGAGGGGTGGACAATGGAGGGTGAACATGGGTGACAGGGATGGGCAGGGGTGACAGAGGGTTGGATGGGGGTGGACATGGATGACAGGAGAGTGGACATGGGAGACAGGGGGTCAGAGGGGTGGACAAGGGTGACAAAGGGACAGATGGGTGAACAGGAGGGTGGACATGGGTGACAGGGTAGACTACGGGGGTAGACGGGGGGGGGTAAACATGAGTGACAGGGATGGACAGGGGAGTGGACAAGGCAGACGTGGATGACAGGAGGGTGGACATGGGTGAGAGGGGGGTGGACATGGGTGACGGGGATGATAGGTGGGGGGACATGTGTTAGTGCGGGTGGACATGAGTGATGGGGGGTGGACATGGGTGACAGGAAGGTGAACATGGGTGACATGGGTGACAGGGAAGGGTGGAGATGGGTGACAGGGAAGGGTGGACATGGGTGACAGGGAAGGGTGGACATGGGTGACAAGGATGTGGTCAGAGGGGTGGACAATGGAGGGTGAACATGGGTGACAGGGATGGGCAGGGGTGACAGAGGGTTGGATGGGGGTGGACATGGATGACAGGAGAGTGGACATGGGAGACAGGGGGTCAGAGGGGTGGACAAGGGTGACAGAGGGACAGATGGGTGAACAGGAGGGTGGACATGGGTGACAGGGTAGACTACGGGGGTAGACGGGGGGGGGTAAACATGAGTGACAGGGTTGGACAGGGGAGTGGACAAGGCAGACATGGATGACAGGAGGGTGGACATGGGTGAGAGGGGAGGTGGACATGGGTGACGGGGATGACAGGTGGGGGGACATGTGTGAGAGGGGGTGGACATGAGTGACGGGGAGGGTGGACATGAGTGACAGGGAGGGTGGACATGGGTGACAGGGAGGGTGGACATGGGTGACAGGGAGGGTGGACATGGGTGACAGGGGGGGTGGACATGGGTGACAGGGGGGGGGTGGACATGAGTGAGAGGGGGTGGACATGAGTGACGGGGAGGGTGGACATGAGTGACAGGGAGGGTGGACATGAGTGACAGGGAGGGTGGACATGAGTGACAGGGAGGGTGGACATGGGTGACAGGGAGGGTGGACATGGGTGACAGGGAGGGTGGACATGGGTGACAAGGATGTGGTCAGAGGGGTGGACAATGGAGGGTGAACATGGGTGACAGGGATGGGCAGGGGTGACAGAGGGTTGGATGGGGGTGGACATGGATGACAGGAGAGTGGACATGGGAGACAGGGGGTCAGAGGGGTGGACAAGGGTGACAAAGGGACAGATGGGTGAACAGGAGGGTGGACATGGGTGACAGGGTAGACTACGGGGGTAGACGGGGGGGGTAAACATGAGTGACAGGGATGGACAGGGGAGTGGACAAGGCAGACATGGATGACAGGAGGGTGGACATGGGTGAGAGGGGAGGTGGACATGGGTGACGGGGATGACAGGTGGGGGGACATGTGTGAGAGGGGGTGGACATGAGTGACAGGGAGGGTGGACATGAGTGACAGGGAGGGTGGACATGGGTGACAGGGAGGGTGGACATGGGTAACAAGGGGGGGTGGACATGAGTGAGAGGGGGTGGACATGAGTGACGGGGAGGGTGGACATGAGTGACAGGGAGGGTGGACATGGGTGACAGGAAGGGTGGACATGGGTGACAGGGAGGGTGGACATGGGTGACAGGGGGGGTGGACATGGGTGACAGGGGGGGTGGACATGGGTGACAGGGGGGGTGGACATGGGTGACAGGGGGGGTGGACATGGGTGACAGGGGGTCAGAGGGGTGGACATGGGGGTAAAAGAGGGACAGGAGTGACAGAGAGGGGTGGACTAGGGTGACAAAGGGACAGATGGGTGAACAGGAGGGTGGACATGGGTGACAGGGTAGACTACGGGGGTAGACGGGGGTAAACATGAGTGACAGAGATGGACAGGGGGGTGGACAAGGCAGACATGGATGACAGGAGGGTGGACATGGGTGAGAGGGGAGGTGGACATGGGTGACTGGGATGATAGGTGGGGGGGACATGTGTGAGAGGGGGTGGACATGGGTGACATGAAGGTGAACATGGGTGACAGGGAGGGTGGACATGGGTGACAGGAAGGGTGGACATGGGTGACAGGGTAGACTGGGGAGTGGACAAGGCAGACATGGATGACAGGAGGGTGGAAATGGGTGACGGGGATGATAGGTGGGGGGACATGTGTGAGAGGGGGTGGACATGAGTGACGGGGAGGGTGGACATGGGTGACGGGGGGTGTGGACATGAGTAACAGGGGGAGGGTGGACATGGGTGACAGGGGGAGGGTGGACATGGGTGACAGGGGGAGGGTGGACATGGGTGACAGGGGGAGAGTGGACATGGGTGACAGGGGGAGGGTGGACATGGGTGACAGGGGGAGGGTGGACATGGGTGACAGGGGGAGAGTGGACATGGGTGACAGGGGGAGGGTGGACATGGGTGACAGGGGGAGGGTGGACATGGGTGACAGGGGGAGGGTGGACATGGGTGACAGGGGGAGGGTGGACATGGGTGACAGGGGGAGGGTGGACATGGGTGACTGGGGGAGGGTGGACATGGGTGACTGGGGGAGGGTGGACATGGGTGACTGGGGGAGGGTGGACATGGATGACTGGGTGGCATTACATGGGTGACTGGGTGGCATTACATGGGTGACTGGGTGGGATTACATGGGTGACTGGGTGGGATTACATGGGTGACAGGGGGGGAAGGGTGATAGAGATGGACAGGGAGGTGGACAAGGCGGACATGGCTGACGGGGGGGGTGACAGGGGTAGGCAGACATGGCTGACAGGGGGGGGACAGAGGGTGGACCTGGTTGACGGGGGGGGGGTTTAGACAGGGTTGAGAAGGTGAACTGAGGGGTGGAAAGGGTACGGTACCTTAAGCAAGCCGGCCCGCGCAGCTTGCAGTTCCACAGCAGGCACGGGAGTCCGGCGCAGGTGCAGCTCGTTCCGCCCCAGGCAGGGACCCATTTTCGGCTCCCTGCGCCGTAAGGGAGAGGGGGACGGAGGGTGAAGGAGGGGGACGCGGGGGACACAGGGAACAGAGGAGGAAGGAGGGGGGGGAACACGGGGGACGCGGGAGACGGAGCGGAACACAGGAGACGGGAGGAGATGCAGGGGGACGCTGTGCGCGCAGTGCGCACGCAGACTTCCCTTCCCCCCTGCGCCGTCAGGCCGGGGCGGGACATTTAAAAAAATAATCATAATAAAAAATAAAAAAATCATGGCAAAATCCCGCGGCACCACGGGCAGTGCTGAACGGCACACACGTGTGCCGCGGCACCGCGGTTGGGAATCACTGGTACAGTGTATGAAATCGCAAGAATATATGATATAGCCACCTATGGGGACAAAAAATAAAAAGCTCTCAGAAGCTTATACCATCCCCCTACTGGACATTGTCTGAACATTGTGACTATTTCAGGCCTCAGCTATAAGAAGAAGACATGGATTGTTTTGTTAAACTCAACATGGATAAAATGGAATTTATTACCTTTCCCCCATTCTGCCCCATCCCCCACCCCCCACCCAATCTATCAATCACAGCCAATGGCTCCCCTCTCTCCCCCCAGTCCCACATATCCGCTGCCTTGGGGTCACCTTTGACCCTGTCTTTTAAACCACACATCCAGATCCTCCCCATCTCCTGCTTCTTTCTTCTTAAAAGCATTTCTCACATGCGCTCATTCCTCCTCAACTTTGCCTCAACTAAACTCCCTGCACATGTCCTCATCTTCTCCTGTATGGACTAGTACAACATTCTCCTCTGTGGCCTCCATCAAGCACTATTGCCCCCCTCCAATCCATCCTCAACACTTCTGCCTGCCTTATCCACCAATCCCCTCGCTCCTCCTCTTTCGCTCCCCTCGGCCAATCAATTCACTGGCTTTACCCATTGCCCAAAGAATTTAGCTTAAACTGTTCCCCATGACATACAAGGCCGTCCACAACCTGTACCCCCCCCCCCATACATCTCTGACCTGATCTCCCCATACGGTCCCTCACATAAACTCTGTGATCCTCTCACAACCTCCGCCTGTGCTCTCCCCTCATCCTCAACCACACTACGAATGGCTACTTCCCTGACCTCTCATAGACGACCAGATGTCCCCATCACCCACTGTTTCCCTCCTCTTGTAGATTGTAAGTCCTTACAGACAGGTCCCTCTCTCTTCTCTTATCAGTCATTTACTCGCTATCACATTTATTGTACTTGTGTTTGTGTTATGTACTTAACACTTATCATATGTACAGTGTCCTGGAACCAAGGGAGCTACCAAAATAAATAATAAAAATAGTAATAATAATAATGTTAAAATGGTAAAGGAGTCAAATTCATCCTGAATCCTTATCCCCATCGTACACATATGAATATTTTCCTATATATTGTAGCACTTACATATTTCCACATTGATATTGTTATGTGTACAGTCACTATGTTATTACTTGTTATATTTCCATGTGGTTACAGATTTCATGACTTATAGACACCTTATTGATGTTCTTGGTGTTGCTGATATCGGGTGTAATGTAATGTGTCTCTATATATTTTTAGGGGTCGTCTATGATCACCAAGTAAACAATATGTATGAACATAAACATAAACATTTTGAAGTTGTATCAGTTCTTCCCCCTCTGTCCTCGCTAGAGATCCCCAACAGTATAATAGTCACTTAAGGTTCCATGGTGTAATGGTTAGCACTCTAGACTCTGAATCCAGCGATCCGAGTTCAAATCTCGGTGGGACCTTTGCTCTTTTATTATTATTATTATTATTATTATTTTTACTTATTTTTTATATTTGTAATCTTATAAAATTATATCTTCCTCCCAAAACATCTACAGGTTTATCTACAGGTCACTTTATTAGGTCTCCTGTTTAATTCTTTGTTCACGCAAATAGATAATCAACCGATCATATGGCAGCAAATCAATGCATTTAGGCATGTACATGTGGACAGGACAGCTTGTTGAAGTTTAAACTGAGCTTTAGAACGGGAAAAAGTGGTATTTAAAGTCGTACTCCAGTGGTAAAAATAAATGTCAAAAAAAAAAATTTTTTAAGTAATTTACAAATCTGTATAACTTTCTCGCTTCAGTTGATTTGAAAACATTTTTTTTCCTCCAGAGTAACCCTTTAACATCTTAAGGACCAAGCACGTACCAGTACATCCTGAGTCCGCTCCCATTTTATAACACGGGGCCACTATTCTATATCCACCGCATGTGGAAATGTCCAAATTATAAAAATATATCGTTAATTAAACCGCACGATCAATGGCGTACGCGCAAAAAAAATCCAAAGTCCAAAATAGTTTGTTTTTGGTCACTGTTTATATCATGAAAAAATGAATAAAAAGTAAAAAATAAGTCAGATCAATACAAAAATGGTACCAATAAAAACTTCAGATCACGACGCAAAAAATTATTCCTCATACCTCCCCATACGCAGAAAAATAAAAAAAGTTATAGGGGTCAGAAGATGACAATTTTAAATGTATACATTTTCCTGCATGTAGTTATGATTTTTTCCAGAAGTGCGACAAAATCAAACCTATATAAGTAGGGGATCATTTTAACCGTATGGACCTACAGAATAATGATAAGGTGTCATTTTTACCGAAAAATGTACTGAGTAGAAACGGAAGCCCCCAAAAGTTACAAAATGGTGTTTTTTCTTCAATTTTGTCGCACAATTATTTTTTTTCTGTTTCGTCGTTAATTTTTGGGTAAAATGACTGATGTCATTACAAATGAGGAAAATATGAAAGTGTTAAAATGGAAAAACCCTGGTCCTTAACCTGTTAAGGACCCATGTCGTACCGGTACGTCATGGAACCCTGGTAGTTAAATGGGCACTGTGATGAAATAAAAAAAATTGATATGTTGTAGTACTTAAGTACTACAACATATCTCTAATATACTTTAATTTAAAAAAGTGATTTTAAACCAGTTTAAAATCACTTTTAAATTCGGCCACTAGGGGTCGCCCTCCTAGTGGCCGAATGCATTCGGCAGTGACTTCACTACAGAATTTCGACTCATTTCAGCCTGGCAAATGAGTCGAAATTCAGTCACTGCGGTGCTCGCTCCCGCCTGTCAATCAAACAGGCGAGAGCGAGCACACTGATAGCTGGGGATGCGCGCATTGGCCAGCTCGACTTGCCTCCCGCGTGGCCCCGCCCGCCCCCATTACCCTGTCCGGAGGCAGCGCGCGCACTCCTTGCTGTGCTGATCCTCCGGTTGGGTAAGGCTGGGTTCACACTACGTTTTTCAACTAAGGTTCCCGCATACGTTTTCTATCAAAAACCGTATGGGGAAAAAAAACGGATGGAACAGTATGGGAAAAAGTAAACCGTATGGGTTTTTAAACAGTATACTGTTTTTAAAAGTGCATACTGTTCCGTCCGTTTTTGTAGAAAAAAAACCCATACGTTTTTGAAAATTTTGTCCATTTTTAATGGGAGGGGTCTTGGGTGGGGACTTTAGGATTCAAATGCGCATGTGCAAAGTAAAAACGTATACGTTTTTCCCGTATGGAACCGTATACATGTGCGTTTCCCATTGACGTCCATGTTAAAAAGAACGTATGCGGTTGCAGTACGGTTTTTAAACCGGAGACAAAATCGTGGTCAACCACGGTTTTGACTCCGGTTTAAAAACCGTACTGCAACTGCATACGTTTTTTTTAACATGGACGTCAATGGGAAACGCACATGTATACGGTTCCATACGGGAAAAACGTATACGTTTTTACTTTGCACATGCGCATTTGAATCCTAAAGTCCCCACCCAAGACCCCTCCCATTAAAAATGGACAAAATTTTCAAAAACGTATGGGTTTTTTTCTACAAAAACGGACGGAACAGTATGCACTTTTAAAAACAGTATACTGTTTAAAAACCCATACGGTTTACTTTTTCCCATACTGTTCCATCCGTTTTTTTTCCCCATACGGTTTTTGATAGAAAACGTATGCGGGAACCTTAGTTGAAAAACGTAGTGTGAACCCAGCCTAAGGCTGGGTTCACACTACGTTTTTCAACTAAGGTTCAACTAAGGTTCCCCCCCCCCCCCCCCATGTCGGTGATCGCGCAATTGCGCGATTTTGCGCGATTTGCGCAGTTCCCGGCCATACGGGTCCAAGACACCCACGATCCTCCTGAAGGGATAGGAGTGAGGTGGCAGGGGTCCCATCCCTCCTATCCCTGCTATTGGTCGTCTAGAAGCGACGACCAATAGCAGATCGGGGGCGCGGGGTTAACTTTCGGTTTCCCCATTTTGCCCACCCACTGTAAGCTGGGCAAAATGGGAAAACCGAAGGGTGCCGGTGATCGGCGGCAGCACAGGACAGCGATGCGGCTCCCTGGATCCTACGGAAGCCGGTGAGATGCCTAGCAACATCTGGAGGGCTACAGTTTGAGATCACTATACAGTGGTGTCTAAACTGTACCCCTCCAGATGTTCTGGCATGCTGGGAGTTTAGCAACTGCTGGAGGCACCTTGTTTGGGAATCACTGGCGTAGAATACCCCTATGTCCACTTCTATGCAATCCCGAATTTAGTCCTCAAATGCGCATGGCGCTCTCTCTCACTTTGGAGCCCTGTCGTATTTCAAGGAAACAGTTTAGGGCCACATATGGGGTATTTCCGTACTCGGGAGAAATTGCACTACTAATTTTGGGGGGCTTTTTCTCCTTTTACCCCTTATGAAAAGGAAAAGTTGGGGACTACACCAGCCTGTTAGTGTAAAAAAAATAAAAATGTTTACACTAACATGCTGGTGTTGCCCCATACTTTTTATTTTTTCAAGCGGTAAAAGGGAAAAAAGACCCACAAAATTTGTAATGCAATTTCTCTTGAGTACGAAAATACCCCATATGTGGCCCTAAACTGTTTCCTTGTGGGCGTAAAATGCTCTGCGGGAACACAACAAGGCTCAGGAGTGAGAGCGCACTATGTACATTTGATGCCTAAATTGGTGATTTGCACAAGGGTGGATGATTTTACAGCTGTTCTGACATAAATGCAAAAAATACCAACATGTGACCCCATTTTGGAAACTACACCCCTCATGAAACGTAACAAGGGGTATAGTGAGCCTTAAGATCCCACTGGTGTTTTACATATTTTCGTTAAAGTTGGATGGGAAAAAAATAAAAATAAATGTTTTTCACTAAAATGCTGGTGTTACCCTAAATTTATCATTTTCACAATGGAAAATAGGAAAAAAAGCTCCCCAAAATTTGTAACCCCATTTCTTCTGAGTAAGAGCATATCCAATATGTGGATGTAAAGGGCTCTGCGGGCAAACTACAATGCTCAGAAGAGAAGAAGCACCACTGGGCTTTTGGAGAGAAAATTTGTCTGGAATTGAAGGCCAGGTGTGTTTACAAAGCCCCATTGTTACATAGTTACATAGTACGGTCGAAAAAAGACATATGTCCATCAACTTCAACCAGGGAATTAAGGGGTAGGGGTGTGGCGCGATATTGGGGAAGGGATGGGATTTTATATTTCTTCATAAGCATTAATGTTATTTTGTTCCCGGAATGTATCTAATCCTGTTTTAAAGCTGTTAATTGTTCCTGCTGTGACCAGTTCCTGAGGTAGACCGTTCCATAAATTCACAGTCCCCCCTTGAGACTAAACTTTTTCTTCTCCAGACGGAGGGAGTGCCCCCTCGTCCTTTGGGGGGGTTTAACCTGGAACAGTTTTTCTCCATATTTTTTGTATGGGCCATCAATATACTTATATACGTTTATCATATCCCCCCTTAAACGTCTCTTCTCAAGACTAAACAATTGTAACTCCTTTAATCGCTCCTCATAGCTAAGATGATCCATGCCAGATGATCCATGCCAGATGATCCATGCCAGAACAATGGACACCCCCCCCCCACATGTGACCCCATTTTGGAAACTACCCCCCTCATGTAATGTAATAACGGGTGCAGTGAGCATTTATGGCCCACAGTTGTCTGACAGATTTTTGGAACAGTGGTCCATGAAAACGAAAAATTAAATTTTTCATTTGCACAGCCCACTATTCCAAAGATCTGTCAAACGCCAGTGGGGTGTAAATACTCACTGCACTCCATATTAAATTCTGTGAGGGGTATAGTTTCCAAAATGGGGTCACATGTGGGGGGGTCCACTGTTCTGGCACCCTGAATTCCATGCACATGGCCCCTGACTTCCATTCCAAACAAATTAATTCTTCAAAAGCTCAATGGTGCTCCTTCTCTTCTGAACATTGTAGTTCACCAGCAGAGCACTTGACGTCCACACATGGGGCATTTCCATACTCAGAAGAAATGGGGTTTCAAATTTTGGGGGTCATTTTCTCCTATTTCCCTTTGTAAAAATGTAAAATTTGGGGAAAAAACTGCATTTTAGTGAAAAAAAAATATTTTTTTCATTTACACATCCAACTTAAACAAAAAGTCGTGAAACACCTGTGAGGTGTTATGGCTCACTGTATCCCTTTGTTACATTCCTTGAGGGGTGTATTTTCCAAAATAGTATGCGATGTGTTTTTTTGTTTTGTTTTTTTTTGCTGTTATGCCACCACAGGGGCTTCCTAAATGCGACATTCCCCCCCAAAAAAACATTTCAGCAAAATTTGCTTTACAAAAGCCAAATTTGACTCCTTCTCTTCTGAGTATTGTCGTTCGCCCGCAGAGCATTTTACATCCTAACATGGGGTATTTTCATACTCAGAAGAGATGGGGTTACAAATTTTGGGCGGCATTTTCTCCCATTACCTTTTGTAAAAATTGTATATTTGGGGGGAAAAAATTTCATTTACACATCCGACTTTAACGAAAAGTTGTCAAACACCTGTGGGGTGTTAAGGCTCAGCGGACCCCTTGTTACATGCCTTGAGGGGTGTAGTTTCCAAAATGGTACGCCATGTGGGGAAGGGGAGTTCTGCTGTTCTGGCACCATACAGGGTAGCAAAATGCAATATTCCCCCCAAAAACTATTTCAGAAAATTAACTTTCCAAAATCCCAATGTTACTCCTTCCTGTCTAAGCCCTCTACTGAGCCCGCCGAACACCTGACATACACACATGAGGTATTTCCTTACTCGAGAGAAATTGGGTTACAAAGTTTGTGGGTCTTTTTCTCCTATTACCCCTTGCAAAAATTCAAAAACTGGGTCTACAAGAACACGCAAGTGTAAAAAATGAAGATTTAGTATTTTCTCCTTCACTTTGCTGCTATTCCTGTGAATCACCTAAAGGGTTAACACACTTACTGAATTTCATTTTGAATACTGTGAGGGGTGCAGTTTTTATAATGGGGTCATTTATGGGGTATTTCTGATATGGAGGCCCTTCAAATCCACTTCAAAACTGAACTGATCCCTGAAAAATTCCGAACTTGAAAATTTGTGAAAAATTTGAAAATTGCTGCTGAACTTTGAAGCCCTCTGATGTCTTCCAAAAGTAAAAACATGTCAACTTTATGATGCAAATATATAGTAGACATATTGTATATGTGAATCAATATATCATTTATTTGGAATGTCTATTTTCCTTACAAGCAGAGAGCTACAAAGTTAGAAAAAAGCAAAATTTTCTATTTTTTCATCGAATTTTGGAATTTTTCACCAAGAAATGATGCAAGTATCGACGAAAATTTACCACTAACATAAAGTAGAATATGTCACGAAAAAACTATCTCGGAATCAGAATGAAAGGTAAAAGCATCCCAGAGTTATTAATGCTTAAAGTGACGGTGGTCAGATGTGCAAAAAATGGCCGGGTCCTGCACTGAAAATTGGCTGGGTCCTTAAGGGGTTAAGGGGTTAAGTGGCTTTGAATGTGACATGGTTGGCGCTAGATGGATTTTCATGCACAACCATCTCTAGGGTTTAGAGAATGGTCTAAAAAAATGAAAAAAAAATATCTAGTGAGGAATGTTTTTAACACCTTGAAGGAAAACTGCCATGCAAAATAACAGCAAAAAAGGGATCCAGCCCTGTACTGGTAAAATGTACCTAATAAAGTGTCCGGAGAGAGTAGATTTGACTGTAGCTGTGTTTACACATTTTGTTTGATTTGTTCTTGTGTGAACAGATATTTACTTATAATGATATAGAAAAACCTTGAAGAGACTAAGAAAAAAAAACAAGGCACTGCTGAGACTTAAACTCAGGATCTCCTGTTTACCAACCAACTAAGCCACAGAAGCCCAAGATAGTACGGAAAATAAAGAAGGTCTAGGAGAACAAGCTATGGGTAACCTTTCAGAATATGAAAAAAATACAATTAAATATAAAATTATTAATTATTAAATTAGAAAAAAATTGTTAGTATAAATGATAATTATGTCCCAATCTTGTTAGTATAAATGATAATTATGTCCCAATCAGTTTAATACTAAAAGTAAAAAAAACAAACAAATCCGCTGTGAACAGGATTTGAACCTGTGCGGGGAGACCCCTTTGGATTTCAAGTCCAACGCCTTAACCACTCGGCCATCACAGCTTTCACAGTTAGGTTTCTTTTACCATCTAGGGACAGTTCAGATGCTGATCCTCCCCTGAGGGGCCGTAGGACTCTATTACATAGGATCAGATACATTATACACAACACAGTCACAGCAAAGTTGATCTAATTGTTATTACACATTAATCTCTCCCTGAGCCAAAATCTACATTCAGATAGATGAGGATATAACGGAGGCTCCAGAGTCACCTATATGGTATATTAGGAAATATTCAAGAACTGTGGGGGGGCATCAACCCTATAAGGGTACGTTCACACTGCGGAATTCCCCTGGAATTTCACGAGTAGAATTCTGGGCAGTGAACAGAACCATCAGTGTGAATGGGTTTCTGTGATACCCTTTCACACTGCGGAATTTCAGCGGCTGACAATTCTGCCGCTTAAATTGTTCTGCGCACAAAAAGTACATGTTCAATCTTTGTGCGGAATTCAGCAAGTACTGCATAGCCGTCAATGGTGACAGCGCAGTGCCCTGTGGTCCTACCACCGAAGTACTTTCGGCGGCGGCCGCCTGATGGGATCCCCGCTCCTGGAATTCCGTAAGCCGAGATTCCGCAGAGACCCATAGAGAGGACCCATCATAGCACCCTGACTGGTAGGATTAAACTGGTTGTTCAGGATTAGAAAAATGCTGCTTCATTTTTGCAAAAACAGCGCCACCCCTTTACACAGGTTGCGTCTGGTATTACAGCTCAGTTCTATTAAAATAAATGGGACTGGGATACTGTACTACACATGACTTGTGGACAAGATTGGTGCTTTACTAATCCTGGAGACCCCTATAATATATGACTTAGTATGGATGGGATTTAGTGACCGAAATGCATAATAATATAGAGATTCACTGCACTGAGATTGGGGGTAATGTACTGCCTTAGAAATATCCTCATCATACGTATACATTAATTATATAAAATAGAAAAAGAAACAAAATAAAAATGGAGACTGCAAACAAAAAGATTGACGTAGTCGGCAGGATTCGAACCTGCGCGGGGAGACCCCAATGGATTTCTAGTCCATCGCCTTAACCACTCGGCCACGACTACTGATGGAAGTAAAATTTACAGTGTTGTCACAAGTAGAAGAACTGCAGGTTTTGAATTAATATTGTTTTTATTTTCATTACATGTCATGTGATTCTTCCATCACATGACTAATGCTCGATATGCAGAAAAAATTGGAAACACAAAAGGGAAGCGCAACAATGTGCCGTAAAAGTTTTCAGATATAACGAAGACAAAGAGGTGAAAAAAACTTGCTCACCTTCTGGTGTTGTGCAGTGGGCACAACACCATATCGCGCTTGTATCCCGTTGCAAAGGGAATAGTGAAATCAAGGGGTGCAGCTCACACCGTGGCGTCCTGGGATTCCTGGACGTCTGGAGAATGCAAGAGGTGAAGATCCCCGGGGCTCCGGTTCGCGTGTAAAAAAAAAGGTGTGTTCGAGCGCTCACTCCTGTAGAATAGCTTGGCTGGGATCGTGGCAGTAAGAAGTAGCCGGACACGGTTAAAGATATAATAACCGGATTTTATTTGGATAGATCACAGATAACGCGTTTCGAGGGGTGGGACCCCCTCTTCGTCAGATCAATGATCATTGATCTGACGAAGAGGGGGTCCCACCCCTCGAAACGCGTTATCTGTGATCTATTCAAATAAAATCCGGTTATTATATCTTTAACCGTGTCCGGCTACTTCTTACTTCCACGATCCCAGCCAAGCTATTCTACAGGAGTGAGCGCTCGAACACACCTTTTTTACACGTGAACCGGAGCCCCGGGGATCTTCACCTCTTGCATCACATGACTAATGAATTTCTATTCCTAAAGAACTGGTTAAGAGAAAAACACTGGGGAAAGAAATCACCAATATCAAGACACACAGTGTTTTTTCTGATGTTTTGTTTTGTTCTCTGACCTGATCTCCCCATACGGTCCCTCACATAAACCCTGTGATCCTCTCACAACCTCCACCTGTGCTCTCCCCTCATCCGCACCTTACACAACCATCTCCAAGACTTCTCCCGAGCTTCCTCCCATACACCAAAACTCAATCCCTCGGCACATCCGGCTCTCACCCACCATCAAGACCTTCAAAAGAAACCTGAAGACCCATCTCTACAAGAAAGCCTACGACCTGTAATAACCCTACTACCACCACACTACGAATGGCTACTTCCCTGACCTCTCATAGATGACCAGATGTCCCCATCACCCACTGTTTCCCTCCTCTTGTAGATTGTAAGTCCTTACAGACAGGTCCCTCTCTCTTCTCTATCAGTCATTTACTCTCTATCACATTTATTGTACTTGTGTTTGTGTTATGTATTTAACACTTATCATATGTACAGTGTCCTGGAACCAAGGGAGCTACAAAAAAAAAAAAAGAATAATAATAATAATAATAATAAAATGGTGAAGGAGTCAAACTCATCCTTCATCCTTATCACCATCGTACACATATGAATATTTTCCTATATATTGTAGCACTTACATATTTCCACATTGATATTGTTATGTGTACAGTCACTATGTTATTACTTGTTATATTTCCATGTGGTTACAGATTTCATGACTTATAGACACCTTATTGATGTTCTTGGTGTTGCTGATATCGGTTGTAATGTAATGTGTCTCTATATATTTTTAGGGGTCGTCTATGATCACCAAGTAAACAATATGTATGAACATAAACCTAAATATGCTGAAGTTGTATCAGTTCTTCCCCCTCTGTTCTCCTCAGAGGTCCCCAGAGAGCAAATAATTTATAAGGTTCCATGGTGTAATGGTTGGCACTCTGGACTCTGAATCCAGCGATCCCAGTTCAAATCTCGGTGGGACCTTTTTATTTTATTTTTTTGTAACCTTATAAAATTATATCTTTCTCCCAAAACATTTACAGGTTTATCTACAGGCCACTTTATTAGGTCACCTGTTTAATTCTTTGTTCACACAAACAGATAATCAACCGATCACATGGCAGCAACTCAATGCATTTAGGCATGTACATGTGGACAGGACAACTTTTTGAAGTTTAAACTGAGCATGAGAACCGGAAAAAGGGGGATTTGAAGATTTTTACTCCGTTGTAAAAGCTAATATTTCACTTTTTTTTTTAAATAAAATTTAAAGTAATTTACAAATCTGTATAACTTTTTCGCACCAGTTGATTTGAAAACACCTTTTTTTCCCTCCAGAGTACCCCTTTAAGTGACTTTGAATGTGACAAGGTTGGCGCCAGATGGATTTTCATGCACAACCATGCACAAGAAAAAGAAAAAATATCCAGTGAGGAATGTTTTTAACACCTTGTAGGAAAAAGCCAATACATAATTATAGCAAAAAGGGATCCAGCCCTGTACTAGTACCTAATAATAAAGTGTCCAGAGAGAGTATGTGAGAATATATTTGTCTCTAGCCGTCCGGCCCTGTTTTGTTTGATTTGTTTGTGTTTGAACAGATATTTACTTATAATGATATGGAAAAACCTTGAAGAGACTGGAAAAAAAAACACCACTTCTGAGATTCAAACTCAGGATCTCCTGTTTGTTAGCCACACCTTAACCAACTAAGCCACAACACCACTCTTAAGTCGTAGAGAAATCCATAGAGAAATCCATAGAGAAATCCATAGAGAAATCCATAGAGAAATCCATGGAGGAATCCATGGAGGAATCCATGGAGAAATCCATGGAGGAAGTCACGGAGGAAGCCATAGAGGAAACCATAGAGGAAGCCATAAAGAAAGTGGAAAACAAAGAAGGTCTAGGAGAACAAGTTATGGATAAACTTTTAGAATATGAAACATATCAAATTAAATATAAAATTATTAATTATTAAATTAGAAACAAAATGTTTTATTATAAATGATAAAAATGTCCCAATCAGTTTAATACTAAATGTAAAAATTAACAAGTCCACTGAAAATCAGATTTCAACCTGTGCAGTGAGATCCCATTGGATTTCAAGCCCAACGCCTTAACCACTCGGCCATCATAGCTCTCACATTTCGCTAATTTTTAGCATCAAGGAACAGTTCAGGTGCTGATCCTCCCCTGAGGGGCCATAGGGCTCTATTACACAGGATCAGAAACATTATACACAACACAGTCCCAGCAAAGTTGATCTCATTGTTATTACACATTCATGTCTCCCTGAGTCACAATCTACACAACATTCAAATGGAGGAGGATATAACGGTGGCTCCAGAGTCATCAATAAAGCATTATTATAATAACATCAGCAGAGAGAACTGTGCTCGTGATGTCATCAGAGAGCATTCCAAAAAGAAAAGAATTTCCTCTGTAGTATTCAGCAGCTAATAAGTACAGGAAGGATTAAGATTTTTTAATAGAAGTAATTTACAAATATGTTTAACTTTCTGCCACCAGTGGATTTAAAAGAAAAAAGGTTTCACCGGAGTACCCCTTTAATAACCACATCATCTACCATCTCCGGCCCGTCAAAGTTAGGGACCAGCGGTCACGGAGAGAACCATTTAACCTCTTCAAGACTATGGGCAGCCCAGTATAACCATTATAGAGACTAATCTTACATTTAAACATCCAATTGCCGGACTAACAGCTTATTCCAGGTGATCGTCATCTATAAATATTTAAATGAATCAGCAGTGCTATATCTACTTTATTTCAAACTCTACCATTAGGGCCCAATGGTTAAGAATTTTATACAGTATTGCTCTGTTAAAATGTTTTTTATTTCAATGAGTTTTTTACAATTTATCTTATAACTGTATTTTAATAAAACTTTACATTTATTTATCGGGGTATACCACGCACCGGCCTATAACACGCACCCTCATTTTACCAAGGATATTTGGGTAAAAAAAGTTTTTACCCAAATATCCATGGTAAAATGAGGGTGCGTGTGTGCGCATGTATACCCCAATACACCCCCAGGAAAGGCAGGGGGAGAGAGGCCGTCACTGCCGGCTTCTCTCCCCCTGTCTTTCCTGGGGTCTAGAGCCCTGCTGCCGGCCAAGGGCAACTGCATCACTCCACCTCTGCACAGTTTCTGATAAATGCCCCCCCCCCTCATGTTTCACAAAGGAGAACAAAACAGAAGCATGATCCAAGGTCATTGCACCAATGTCTACTGGGCCACGAAGGGTGCAAAAGGACAGGTAGGTGCCCAGAGGAGGTATGGTTGTTGGAGTCATTCAGACTGGTCTTTCTCACATAACCATCTCTAGTGTGAATGGTTAAAAAAAGAAAGAAATATATGAAATTGGAAAACAAAAAAGGTCTGGGAAAACAAAAAAAAAACTGTTGTTATAAATGATAAAAATGTCCCTATCAGTTTAATGCTAAAAGCAAAAAAAAAATAATTCCGCTGTGAACAGGATTTGAACCTGTGCGGGGGGTCTCCATTGGATTTCAAGTCCAACGCCTTAACCACTCGGCCATCACAGCTCACACCTTTAGTTGAATTTACCATCTAGGGACAGTTCAGCTGCTGATCCTCCCCTGAGGGGCCGTAGGACTCTATTACACAGGATCAGATACATTATACACAACACAGTCCCAGCAAAGTTCATCTCATTGTTATTACACATTTATATCTCCCTGAGTCACAATCTACACAACATTCAGATGGATGAGGATATAACGGTGGCTCCAGAGTCATCTATATGGTATATTAGGAAATATTCATGGTTGAAAACCAGGAACTGTGGGGGAGGGGCATCAACCCTATAAGGGTACCGTTCACACTGCGGAATTCCCATGGAATTTTACGAGTAGAATTCCGTGCAGTGAACAGTCGGTCAATTCCGCCGCTGAAATTGTTCGCCGCACAGAAAGAACATGTTCATTCTTTGTGCAGAATTCCGCGAACACTGCATAGCCATAATGGTGACGGTGCAGTGCCCGGCAGTCCTCGCACCAAAGTATTTTCGGCGGCAGCCACCTGACGGAATCTCTGCTCGCGGGTAGTCCGCAAGCAGAGATTCCGCAGAGTGAACATATGCATAGAGAGGACCTATCATAGCACCCTGACTGGTAGGATTAAACTGGTTGTTCATGGTTAGAAAAACACTGCTTAATTTTTGCAAAAACAGCGCCACCCCTTTCCACAGGTTGCATCTGGTATTACAGCTCAGTTCTATTAAAATGAATGGGACTGGGAAACTGTACTACACATGACTTGTGGACAAGATTGGTGATTTACTAATCCTGGAGAACCCCTATAATATATGATAGTAGATGAGGATATAACGGAGGCTCCAGAGTCACCTATATGGTATATTAGGAAATATTCATGGCTGAAAACCAAGAACTGTGGGGGGGGCATCAACCCTATGAGGGTACGTTCACACTGCGGAATTCCCCTGGAATTTCACGAGTAGAATTCTGGGCAGTGAACAGAACCATCAGTGTGAATGGGTTTCTGTGATACCCTTTCACACTGCGGAATTTCAGAGGCGGACAATTCTGCCGCTTAAATTGTTCTGCGCACAAAAAGAACATGTTCAATCTTTGTGCGGAATTCCGCAAGTACTGCATAGCCGTCAATGGTGACAGTGCAGTGCCCTGTGGTCCTACCACCGAAGTACTTTCGGTGGCGGCCGCCTGATGGGATCCCCGCTCCTGGAATTCCGTAAGCAGAGATTCCGCAGAGATCCATAGAGAGGACCCATCATAGCACCCTGACTGGTAGGATTAAACTGGTTGTTCAGGATTAGAAAAATGCTGCTTCATTTTTGCCAAAACAGCGCCACCCCTTTACACAGGTTGCGTCTGGTATTACAGCTCAGTTCTATTAAAATAAATGGGACTGGGATACTGTACTACACATGACTTGTGGACAAGATTGGTGCTTTCCTAATCCTGGAGACCCCTATAATATATGACTTAGTATGGATGGGACTTAGTGACCGAAATGTATAATAATATAGAGATTCACTGCACTGGGATTGGGGGTAATGTACTGCCTTAGAAATATCCTCATCATACGTATACATTAATTATAAAAAATAGAAAAAGAAACAAAATAAAAATGGAGACTGCAAACAAAAAGATTGACGTAGTCGGCAGGATTCGAACCTGCGCGGGGAGACCCCAATGGATTTCTAGTCCATCGCCTTAACCACTCGGCCACGACTACTGATGGAAGTAGAATTTACAGTGTTGTCACAAGTAGAAGAACTGCAGGTTATGAATTAATATTGTTTTTATTTTCATTACATGTCATGTGATTCTTCCATCACATGACTAATGAATTTCTATTCCTAAAGAACTGGTTAAGAGAAAAACACTGGGGAAAGAAATCACCAATATCAAGACACACAGTGTTTTTTCTGATGTTTTGTTTTGTTCTCTGACCTGATCTCCCCATACGGTCCCTCACATAAACCCTGTGATCCTCTCACAACCTCCACCTGTGCTCTCCTCTCATCCGCACCTTACACAACCATCTCCAAGACTTCTCCCGAGCTTCCTCCCATACACCAAAACTCAATCCCCCGGCACATCCGGCTCTCACCCACCATCAAGACCTTCAAAAGAAACCTGAAGACCCATCCCTACAAGAAAGCCTACGACCTGTAATAACCCTACTGCCACCACACTACGAATGGCTACTTCCCTGACCTCTCATAGACGACCTGATGTCCCCATCACCCACTTTTTCCCTCCTCTTGTAGATTGTAAGTCCTTACAGACAGGTCCCTCTCTCTTCTCTATCACATTTATTATACTTGTGTTTGTGTTATGTATTTACAGTGTCCTGGAACCAAGGGAGCTACAAAAATAAATAATAAAAATAATAAAATGGTAAAGAATCAAACCCATCCGGAATCCTTATCCCCATCGTACACATATGAATATTTTCCTATATATTGTAGCACTTACATATTTCCACATTGATATTGTTATGTGTACAGTCACTATGTTATTACTTGTTATATTTCCATGTGGTTACAGATTTCATGACTTATAGACACCTTATTGATGTTCTTGGTGTTGCTGATATCGGGTGTAATGTAATGTGTCTCTATATATTTTTAGGGGTCGTCTATGATCACCAAGTAAACAATATGTATGAACATAAACCTAAATATGCTGAAGTTGTATCAGCTCTTCCCCCTCTGTCCTCCCTAGACATCCCCAACAATTAAATATTCTCACATGGTTCCATAGTGTAATGGTTAGCACTCTGAATCCAGTGATCCAAGTTCAAATCTCGGTGGGACCTTTGCTTTTTTTAAAATTATTATTATTTATTTATTTATTTTTTGTAATCTTATAAAATTATATCTTTCTCCCAAAACATTTACAGGTTTATCTACAGGTCACTTTATTAGGTCACCTGTTTAATTCTTTGTTCACACAAATAGATAATCAACCGATCACATGGCAGCAACTCAATGCATTTAGGCATGTACATGTGGACAGGACAACTTTTTGAAGTTTAAACTGAGCATGAGAACAGGAAAAAGGGGGATTTGAAGATTTTTACTCCGTTGTAAAAGCTAATATTTCACTTTTTAAAAAAAATAAAATTTAAAGTAATTTACAAATCTGTATAACTTTTTCGCACCAGTTGATTTGAAAACACTTTTTTTCCTCCAGAGTACCCCTTTAAGTCACTTTGAATGTGACAAGGTTGGCGCCAGATGGATTTTCGTGCACAACCATGCACGAGAAAAAGAAAAAAAATCCAGTGAGGAATGTTTTTAACACCTTGTAGGAAAAAGCCAATACATAATTATAGCAAAAAGGGATCCAGCCCTGTACTATTACCTAATAAAGTAACCTAAACCTTTTAGAATTGATCAGCAAGTGGTCATGTTAAAAGGCACATGCCTTACTCTGGTACATGCTACCCCATAACACATAGCAGTGCCATGAAGAGAATCGGGAATAGGAATGTAGAAAAGGTGTTCCCCTCAATAACGGCGCTGGTCCATGAATAGATGAATATGCATTTATTTTGACATTAAAGGGGTAGTCCAGTGGTGAAAAACTTATCCCCTATCCTAAGGATAGGGGATAAGTTTGAGATCGCGGGGGGTCCGACCGCTGGGGCCCCCTGCGATCTCTCTGTACGGGGCCCCGGCTCTCCGGCCAGATAGCGGGTGTCGACCCCCGCACGAAGCGGCGGCCGACACGCCCCCTCAATACATCTCTATGGCAGAGCCGGAGATTGCCAAAGGCAGCGCTTCGGCTCTGCCATAGAGTTGTATTGAGGGGGCGTGTCTGCCGCCGCCTCGTGCGGGGGATGACACGCCCCCTTCCCGCGGGCTGTCGGGGCTCCGTACAGGAGATCGCAGGGGGCCCCAGCGGTCGGACCCCCCGCGATCTGCAACTTATCCCCTATCCTTAGGATAGGGGATAAGTTGCTCACCACTTAATCACCACTGGACTACTCCTTTAAAAGCAACGCGTTTCAACCCCGGACAGGGTCCGGGGTTGAAACGCATTGCTTTTAATGTCAAAATAAATGCATATACATCTATTCATGGACCAGCACCGTTATTGAGGGGAACACCTTTTCTACATTCCTATTAATACTTTGTTACCGGTGAGCCTGACGTCACTCCGGGAAGTTCCTCGTGGCAGCTGTCCGGCTTTCCATTCATTCCAAGACGCTACTGTAGGTGTTGTGCTCTAAGCGCAACACCTAAGGGTAAGGACCCATCTTTCTTACCACTTCGTATCACCCACCCAAATGGTCCTCACTAGGGGCGCACCTCTTGTTGTTTTTTATCTACTTGTATTAATAAAGAGAATCGGGGTCACCTCGCGCAAACTAATGAGAGTGCGCTTCATTACTGTGAAAGAGTAACACAGCCATTTAGAATTGGTTGGCACATGATCTTGTTAGAACACTTTTTTTCTATTTTTTAAGACAAAATCTCTAGGAAAAATAAATAAATGTTTTGTTAATATTAGCCGATAGAGAACAGTCATAGATTAATCCTAACAGCCATGGTTCTGTGATACATTCCCAAAATGTATAATATAGTTGTTATTAGAGTAATAGAGATATCTTCTATAATAGAGAATTTATGAGATTTCATATATAAAGTGAAAACGCACAAGAATTCACAAAGCCTATTTGATAGCGGAGGGATTCTACTGGTAATCACCCAATAATATTTCCTCATATTCTACACAGAAGAGTAATGATCTTCAGAAATGTCTCTGATCCTCTGATCCTTGTCTAGGATGGGACTTAGGGACCGAAATGAATAGTAACATAGAGATTCACTGCACTGGGATTGTGGGTAATTTACTGTCTTAGAATTATCTAAGTCAGTAAATTACCTATTCCTCATCCTACATATACATTATTTATATATTATAGAAAAAGAAAGGAAATAAAAAAAGAGACTGCAAACAGAAAGGCTGACGTAGTCAGTAGGATTTGAACCTGCACGGGGAGACCCCAAGGGATTTCTAGTCCATCACCTTAACCACTTGGCCACAACTACACATTACAACTTTGGCCCTCATTTACTAAGAAAATCGGGTTGTAAGTCTATGTTGCTTTCTTACCCGACTGCTTTTTTCCCCTGGTATTTATTATTATGTCGCATCCTGTTTGTCGCACGTGGGTTTTGTTGGTTTTGGTTTCCAACTCCTCTGAGCTGTCGGGAAAAAATCCACAACAATTCAAAAATTCGGGTTGGAAACCTTAATAAATACGTGGGAAAGCTCAGAAATGTCGGGTAACGCCCCTTTTTCGGGTTTGGGAGAATCCACATCGGGTCCGTCGGGAAAAAATTTCGCATCGTGACGCAGACTGGCGCAGGATGTCTGCGACATGGCGCAGACAAAGATGCGACAAAAAAACCCGACAAAAGAGGTCGGGTTTAGAATAGTAAATGAGGGCCTTTGTTTACAATTTTGTTTACAATTTTGTTTACAATTTTGTTTACAATGTTGTCACAGGTAGGAGGACTGCAGGTTTTGTTTTTTTTCCACAAAAAATAGTGTGAATTAATATTGGTTTTTTTTTTGTGTGTTTTTTCCACTTTATCTGCTGCCTTTTATTTTTTCATTACATGTCACATGATTCTTTCATCACATGACTGAAGGATTTCTATTAAAGAACTGGGTAAAAGTAAAACACCGGGTAAAAAAACACCAATATCAAGACACACTGGGGGATATTTATCAAAGTTGTCTATGTCCCGCATCAATATAGACCAAACTACAGAGGGTTAGTCTGGTCTATTGTGCACCTAATTTATCAAATGGCGCACAGCTCTTGATAAATTCTGTGCACAGACTGCATGATCTATGCTTTAGTCTATATTTAAACCTGCTCCAACATGGTCTGACATTTCGGCGTACTTTCAGCCTATGCGACTTGTCGCACAAAAGTTGCTTTTGATAAATTCAGCACCAATGCATTTTTCAATGCATTTCTGTCTAAAATAGACTTGCATGCATTATGTTCTAAAAATCCTCTAGAGCAAATGTCGCAGAAAAGTAGCACATATTTAGACTGCGACTTTCTGTGCGACAAATTCAGACAGGAAAAACCAGTCTAAATCCTTTGATAAATCTCCCCCATTGAATTTGGAAAACTGCTCGACATCTTATCCTCTATCCAAAGGACAGGGAACAAGATGTCTGATCGGGGGTCCTGATGCTGGGAACCCTGAGATCTCCGCACAGCACTCGGCCTTCAGGACAAATACTGGGTTCCTGTGACAGTGGTTGTGACCTCACGCCCCGCCACACCACGCCACGCCACGCCATGCCACGCCCCCTCCATGCGGTCATCACGCCCCCTCCCATAGACATGCATGGAGAGGGTAGGGGCGTGATGTCATGAGAGGGCGAGGATAACCTTTAACTAGGGTTGATGTTCTCCTATAGTTCCCATAATATTTCCTCATATTCTACACAGATGAGTAAAGATCCTCAGTAATGTCTGTAACTTAGGGAGGAACCGAAATATATAATTACATAGAGATTCACTGGGATTTTGCGGTGAATAATTTACTGTCATATAATCATCTATTGTCCCATCTCTGTATAATGACAGGTAAACCACAACTGTACAGTTTCCATGGTGTAATGGTTAGCACTCTGGACTCTGAATCCAGCGATCCGAGTTCAAATCTCAGTGGGACCTTCAGCTTTTTTTTTTTTTTTTTTGTAATAAGTATATATCTGGTTATTTTCTCATACACAAACTTTTAACTTTAGATATCGTAATCTTAACAAATCACTGGTTATGTCTCAAGGTAAAAATTTCAAAGTATCATTATATTCAAAATGTTATAAAGTTAGGGTGAGTAGTACTTAAAGGAGTACTCCAGTGGAAAACGTTTTTTTTTATATAAACTGGTGGCAGAAAGAAAGAGCCAGGAACAGAGAAATGAAGGATGTATATAAAGGAAAAACTGAGACTTCTCTTTCCAAATCCATTTCTGACTTTGCATTCACTAAGTGTAAAGAAAATCTGAAGGAGTGAACAAACCGTAAGAGTGATGACAGGTTCCCACTATCACCCGGACCCCGACAGATCATAGAAAATTCTGTACATGATTATCAGGACAATTTAGATGTGAAGAAACCTAGACACACAAGGGAGTGTGGCCGAGTGGTCTAAGGTGCTGGATGAATGCTCCAGTCTCCTTGGGGGCGTGGGTTCAAATCCCACCACTGCCAAGTAACTTTTGTGAATTCTCATGTTTTTTTACTCAATATTTTCAACCTTATGAATATTTACTTAACTCCTTAAGGATGCAGCTCATTTTCACCTTAAGGACGGAGCCATTTATTGCAATTCTGACTACTGTCACTTTAAGCATTAATAACTCTGGGATGCTTTTACCGATTATTCTGATTCTGAGTTTTTTTCGTGACATATTCTACTCTATTTTAGTGGTAAATTTTCGTTGTTACTTGCATCCTTTCTTGGTGAAAAATCCCCAAATTTCATCAAAATTTAGAAAATTTAACATTTTTCTAACTTTATATTGATTCACAAACACTATATGTCCACTTTACATTGGAATCATAAACTAGACATATTTTTACTTTTCGAAAAAATTAGAGGGCTTCAAAGTAGAGCAGCAATTTTCAAAATTTTCATGAAAATTGCAAAATCTGAAGGGACAGATGTTACAGAACTACAACTCCCAGCATGCCTGGGCAGTCTAGGCATGCTGAGAGTTGTAGTTTTGCAACATCTGGAGGGCTACCGTTTGGGCACCATTGTAACAGTGGTCTCCAAACTGTGACCCTCCAGATGTTGCAAAACTACAACTCCCAGCATGCCCAGACAGCCTTTGGCTGTGACCCTCCAGATGTTGTCACCGACAATCGGCGATCGGCGGTCCTCATGGCATCTTCTCCTCCCGTTCTGCCCGACATCCAGGGGCGGGCAGAGCGGGGGATTTCCATTGGTCAGTACTCAGTGCCGACTAAGCACTGCAACCTCGCTCCTATCCCTTGGGATGATCGGGGCTGTCACTGATAGCTCTGATCATCCCTATTTTCCAAGTGATCGCGTCACCAGAGACCCGATCAGCCTGGAATACCAGAAAATCGCAATTGGCATCAATTGGCATGTGATTTTTCTCTGAGCGCCGACATGGGGGAGTCTCAGGACCCCCCTCGGTGATGTGCCGGGATGTTTGCTGAATGATTTCAGCAGGCATACCGGTCCGATCCCCTACCGGCTAGCAGGCATATCCATGTGCCCTATGTTTTTGAGGACTCAGGATGCAGAGCGTATGCATACGCCCTGCGTCCTGAACAGGTTAAAGAAAACAACTCTATTATACCATTAACAACTATATTATACATTTTGGGAATATATCCCCGACCCCAGGTTGTTAGAGGTAATCTATCATTGTAATCTATGGGACAATATTAACCCCTTAAGGACTCAGCCCATTTTGACCTTAAGGACTAAGACAATTTTATTTTTACGTTTTCGTTTTTTCCTCCTCTTTTATATTTTCATCCACAGACTAGTATGAGGGCTTGTTTTTTGTGCGACCAGTTGTCCGTTGTAATGTCATCGCTCACTTTACCATAAAATGTATGGCGCAACCAAAAAAAATACTATTCGTGTGGGGAAATTAAAAAGAAAACCGCAATTTTGCTAATTTTGGAAGGTTTTGTTTTCACACCTTACAATTTATGGTAAAAATGACATGTGTTTTTTTTTCCCTGGGTCAATACAATTAAAATGATACCCATGATTATACACTTTTCTATTACTGTTGCGCTTTAAAAAAAATCGCAAACTTTTTAACCAAATTAGTACGTTTAAAATCCCCCTATTTTGAAGACCTATAACTTTTTCATTTTTCCGTATAAGCGGCGGTATGAGGGCTAATTTTTTGCGCTGTGATCTGTACTTTTTATTAATACCATATTTGCTTATACAAAACTTTTATTACATTTTTTATAAATTTTTTTGGAATAAAATGTTATAAAAAAAAGCAGCTATTTTGGACTTTTTTTTTTTTAACGTTCACGCCGTTCACCGTATGGGATAATTTACATTTTATTTTAATAGTGTGGATATTTATGCATGCGGCAATACCAAATATGTATATAAAATATTTGTTTTACACTTTTTGGGGGTAAAATAGGGACAATGGGACAATTTACGTTTTTATTGGGGCAGGGGGTTTTTCACATTTTTTTTAACTTTATTTTTTAACTTTTTTTAACTTTTATATTTACACTCTTATAGTCCCCATAGGGGACTATTTATAACAACCATTCGATTGCTAATCCTGTTCAGTGCTATGTATAGGACACAGCACTGATCAGTGTTATCGGTCATCTTCTGCTCTGGTCTGCGGGAAGGCAGATCAGAGCAGAAGACTCCCGGAAATCAGCGGAGCCAGGTGAGGGGACCTCCGTCTGCCGTGCAGGATGATCGGATCGCCGCGGCAGAGCAGCGTGCGATCCGATCATCCTGTTAACTGACCCCGATGCTGCAGATGCCGTGATCTGTATTGATCACGGCATCTGAGGGGTTAATGGCGGACATCCGCAGGATCGCGAGTGTCTGCCATTACCGTTGGGTCCCAGGCTGCGATCCACAGCCGGGACCTGCCATGCATGATACCGGCATCACTCCGATGCCCGTGGTTATGCTCAGGATGTAAATGTACGTCCTGGTGCGTTAAGTACCACATCACCAGGACGTACATTTACGTCCTGCGTCGTTAAGGGGTTAAAGGGGTACTCTGTGGCTCAGCGTACCGAACGCTAGAGCCAGTGTCGGGAGCTTGTGATGTCATAGACCCGCCAACTCATGATGTCACGGCCCGCCCCCTCAATGCAAGTCTATGGGAGGGGGCATGAAAGCCATCACACCCTCGCCCATAGACTTGCATTGAGGGGGGCAGGGCGTGAAGTAATGATTGGGTGGGACTATGATGTCACAAGCTCCCACCTCCAGTGTTCAGAACAGTTTGATCCAAACGCTGAGCTGCGGAGTACCCCTTTAACACTAAATATATTTACTTAAAGGGGTACTCCACTGGAAAACATTTATTTTTAATCAACTGGTGCCAGAAAGTTAAACAGATTTGTAAATTACTTCTACTAAAAAAATCTTAATTCATCCAGTACTTATCAGCTGCTGTATACTACAGAGGAAGTTCTTTCCTTTTTGAATTTCTTTTCTGTCTGACCACAGTGCTCTCTGCTGACACCTCTGTCCATGTGAGGAACTGTCCGGAGCAGGAGAGGTTTTCTATGGGGATTTTCTCTGGACAGTTCCTGACATGAACGATTTCTATGGGGATTTTCAAAGGCCTCTTTAAAAATAAAAAGAAACAATCTGATTGGTTGCCGAGGGCTACTGCACCACTCTTCCTCTGCACAGTTTTTGATAAATCTCCCCCCATGTTTCACAAAGGAGAAGAAAACAGAAGCCTGATCCAAGGTCATTGCACCAATGTCTACTGCTGTAACAGGGGGAAAAGGTGATGGTACCATAGCCGATTCAGGAGTAGGTCTGGCGTGAACTGGAAAAGAAAACGTAGTGCGCCATTATATTGCACAGTTGCCTTACGTGCAGCTTCTTCTTCCAGATGCGGAGGGGGCGAAAGGACAGGTAGGTGCCCAGAGGAAGTTTAATATCACATACCAAAAATCCAGGAAAATCCTGCACTGTGTTTAATATATTTCATAGCATAATTGCATGATGTCGGCCATTTTGTGTATTAACCTAAGTAGGCCAATTCTGAGGTTTCATCTCCTATTTCTAATGCCAGTCTAAGAGTACAATGCTTCTTGTATCTTTAGCTTATTTATGGTGTTTAGATAATAGACTGATAGGGGGTATGGTTACACTCTCTAGATTTATTTATTTATTTATATAGCGCCTACAGATTCCGCAGCACTTACAATTATGGGGTACAAACAAAGACAAGTATCAGACATAATATTACACAATAACTATTCAAACAAGAGGTGTGGGGATATATTGAGGATATGTTGGGGATATGTTGGGGATATGTTGGGGATATGTTGGGGATATATTGACGATATGTTGAGGCCAATTAGAGACTGTTGTAGGCCTGTCTGAAGAGATGTGTTTTTAGGCCACGTTTGAAGCTATGGATGTTGTTGTTGAGTCTGAGGGATTGAGGGATAGCATTCCAGAGAACCGGTGCAGCACGAGTGAAGTCTTGGAGACAGGAGTGAGAAGTTCGGATTATAGAAGATGTTAGTGGGAGATCATTAGCAGATCGGAGAGAACGTGTAGGATGGTAGACAGAGATGAGAGAGGAGATGTAGGGAGGTGCAGCATTGTGGAGAGCTTTGCGTGTGAGACTGAGGATTTTGTACTGTATTCTGGACTGAATTGGTAACCAGTGTAGTGACTGGCACAGGAAGGAGGCGTCGGTGTAGCGGCTGGAGAGGAAGAGGAGTCTGGCTGCAGCATTAAGGATGGACTGGAGAGGAGAGTGTTTGGAGAAAGGAAGGCCTATTAGTAAAGAGTTACAGTAGTCGAGGCGGGAGTGAATCAAAGCAATAATGAGAGTTTTAGCAGTTTCAATAGTGAGAAATGGGCGGATTCTTGAAATGTTTTTAAGATGCAGGTGACAAGAACGTGAAAGAGACTGAATATGGGGAGTGAAAAACAGATCAGAGTCAAGTATAACTCCAAGACAGCGAGCCTGCTGCCCGGGAGTTATGGTAGTACCACATACCGAGATGGAAATGTCAGGGTTAGGTACAGTATCAGTTGATGGAGAAAAGACAAGAAGTTCTGTTTTAGAAAGATTTAGTTTCAGATATAAAGAGGACATGATGTCTGAGACGGCAGAGAGACAGTTACTGGTATTCTGTAGGAATGCAGGGGTGATGTTGGAGGAAGAGGTATAAAGTTGGGTGTCATCAGCATAGAGGTGGTACTGGAAACCAAATCTACTGATTGTTTTTCCAATGGGGGATGTGTAGAGTGAAAAGAGTAGAGGACCCAGGACCGATCCCTGGGGAACCCCGACAGCAAGGGGAAGAGGAGGAGAAGTAGAGCCAGAAAACGAGACGCTAAAGAAGCGGCCAGAGAGATAGGAGGAAAACCAGGCGAGAGCAGAGTCCTTGAGACCCATGGAGCGGAGACTACTGAGGAGGAGTTGGTGATCCACAGTGTCAAAAGCCGCAGACAGGTCCAAGAGAATCAGTAAAGAGAAATTGCCATTTGATTTAGCCGTCAGAAGATCATTAGTGACTTTGGTTAGGGCCGTTTCTGTGGAGTGAAGGGAGCGGAAATCAGACTGTAAGGGGTCAAGGAGAGAGTTCTCGGAGAGATAGCGGATAAGGCGGGAGTAGACCAAGCGTTCCAGGAGTTTGGAGATAAAGGGGAGATTTGAGACGGGTCGATAGTTGGCTGCACAGGACGGGTCCAAAGATAACCATCCAAAGATGGTTATGATAGAGTGTTTGAAGGAGGAGGGAAAGACCCCAGAAGAGAGGGAGAGGTTAAAGATTTTAGTCAGGTGACAGCTGATAGCAGGAGAGAGAGACTGAATGAGGTGTGAAGGCATGGGGTCACTAGAGCAGGTAGTGGGGCGGGCGGAGGAGAGGAGCCTGGAAACCTCATCCTTCGTTACAGGCTCAAAAACTGAGAGTGATGAAGAGGAGACGTGGCTGGGAATTGGATCAGAACTTTTAGGGGACTGGGAGAGGATTTCATCACGAATGTCATCGATTTTAGTTTTGAAGTATTTGGCCAGATCTTCAGCACAGAGATCAGTGATTGGGGTCTGTACTTTATGCCGAAGGAGAGAGTTGAGCGTGTCAAAAAGGCGTTTTGGGTTGTGAGACAGAGAGGAGATGAGGGAGGTAAAATATGTTTGTTTGGTGAGATGAAGAGCGGAGTAATAGGATTTAAGCATGAATTTATAGTGCAGATAGTCTGAAGAAGTCTTAGTTTTCCTCCACAGACGTTCAGCACACCTAGAGCATTGCCTGAGAAAGCGGGTTGTTAGCGTGTGCCAGGGTTGCTGCCGTCTGTGTCGGGAGGTTCGTGTTTTAGAGGGTGCCATTTGATCCAGGGTAGACTTTAGGGTGTCATGGTAATGTTGGCTGCTAGATTAGGGCAGGAGAGGGAAGAGATTGGTGATAGTGAAGATTGTATAATGTCTATAAATTGATTAGTGTTTATGGCACGCAGGTTTCTGTAAGTGTACAAGGTTGGAGTGTCTGGAAGAGAATAGGAGTTACTGATAGAGAAAGAGAGATGGTTGTGGTCAGAGAGCTCAAAAGGAGAATTAGTGAATTTAGAGACAGAGCAAAGTCTAGAGAAGATCAAGTCCAGTGTATTCCCATCCTTGTGTGTGGGAGAATCAGTAAGCTGTGAAAGGGCAAAGGAGGAGGTTAGAGACAGAAGCCGAGAGGCAGAAGAGGAGATTGGGATATTAAAATCACCCATGATTAGTGTAGGTGTTTCTGAGGAAAGAAAGTGAGGGAGCCAGGTGGCAAAATGATCCAGGAACATTTGGGGAGAACCAGGAGGACGATAGATGACCGCCACTCTGAGAGACAATGGGCGGAAGAGCCTGAGGGTGTGGACCTCAAAAGAGGGAAATGTGAGTGAGGGTAATGGGGGGATGACTTGAAAAGTGCATTGTGGGGCTAGAAGCACCCCAACTCCTCCACCATGCCTGGTGTCAGATCTAGGGGTATGGGAAAAGAGAAGGTCACCATAAGATAAAGCAGCAAGAGAAGCAGTGTCAGAAGGTTGTATCCATGTTTCTGTGAGAGATAGCAGATTAAGAGAGTTAGTGAGAAATAAGTCATGAATCTGGGTGAGCTTATTGCACACAGATCGAGAGTTTAGAAGAGCGCAGTTAAAGTTTGTAGTGGTTCCGCAAGAGGCAGGTAGTGTAGAGCAAATATTCGTGAAAGGTGGGCCAGGGATAGGAGCAATGTCCACAGCAGCTAAAAGCAGAAGAAAGAAGAGGGAGAGCAGATGGCTGGGTGAAGTGATGAAGCGACTTCTGTGCTGTACCATGGAATGAGGTGACTTTGGGTGGTTTATGATGGTGAGCAGTGCATGCGAGCAATACATAGGTGAGGGAAGGAGGCATGGACAGATGTATATAGAGTCCACTGGAGAAATCGGTGGGGGATATAAGAGAAAATATATCGCAATGATGTAAGTCATAAGTGAGTGCATGTTTGTTTTTTGTTTTTTTTCTGAAAAAGACTGACTTACTTTTGTAGTTAAAATGTTGAGTTAGTTCCCTTTTGTTCCCTTCTGGTTCAATTCTGGTATAATTCTTGATGTCACACTTAAGAAGCACTTTAGATAGCAGCTTTAGATGGCATATTTTAATGTCTTCAGACCTAGGGTCTAACAGACCTATAGCCTCTGATATATAGTGCTAGGGTAAGCCAGAGAATTGGCAGATGACATTACTACCAAGGTAAAGGAGGGTGAATGGAAAGAAGAAGGGGGTGAGATAAGAGACTGTGAAATAACTATGTCTCATTCGTATGAACATTAGTTCTTTATATATATATATATGTATATATATATATATATATATATATATATATATATATATATGGTAATCAGTAGGACATGTGACATTGTCATATACTGTTAGTATTGTAAAGGACATCAGTATACCGTATTTATCGGCGTATAACACGCACTTTTTAGGGTAAAATTCTTAGCCTAAAGTTTACCTGCGTGTTATACGCCGATAAGCCTCTGCAGTTCAATGATTTAAAGCAGGCGCTTTAAATCAATGAACTGCAGCGGCTTTGCAGGTGCAGAGACCTGCCGTCGCTGCCGCCTTCTCTGCCCCTGCCTGTCCTGTGGTCTAGAGCCTTGCTGCCGTCCCTTCTCTCCCCCAGCTATCGGTGCCGCTGCCCGTTCTCTCCCCCTGGCTATCGGTGCCGCTGCCCCATTGCCGGCACCGATAGCCAGGGGGAGAGAAGCAATGGGGCAGCGGCGCCGACAGACAGGGGGAGAGAAGGGGTAGCGGCACCAACTGCCGGCGCCGCTGCCCCGTTGCCTCCCCCATCCCCGGTTGTATAATTACCTGTTGCCGGGGTACGGTCCGCGTTGCTTCAGGCCTCTGGTGTGCGTCCCATTTGTCTTGCTATGCACTGCACGGCGCAATGACGTCACTCGTCATTGCGCCGTGCCGTGCAGTGCATAGCAACGACGCAGGGGACGCACACCGGAGGCCTGAAGCAGGCCTGCTGCCCCTTCTCTCCCCCTGGCTATAAGCGCAGGCAATGGGGCGCCGGCACCGATAGTCAGGGGGAGAGAACGGGCAGCGGCGCAGACAGCCAGCGGGAGAGAAGCGGCGGCAGAAGGGCTCTAGACCCCAGGAAAGGCAGGGGGAGAGAAGCGGGCAGCGACGGCCTCTCTCCCCCTGCCTTTCCTGGGGGTGTATCAGGGTATACGAATGCACACACACGCACCCTCATTTTACCAACTTTTTTTACCCAAATATCCTTGGTAAAATGAGGGTGCGTGTTATAGGCCGGTGCGTGGTATACCCCGATAAATATGGTATATCTATTATCTTATATATGATTGCTATGCATTGCTCAATAGACTTGTGCACAAGAAAAATTTTCCTTTTGTTTCGTTTTTTCATTTTGGATAACATTTTCGGTTCGGTAATATTTTCGGTTTTGATTTTTCAGATACATTCGGTATTCGGGTGTTCAGTTTGATTTTTTGGATACATTCGGTATTCGGGTTTTCATTTTCTTTTGGATACATTTGGTATTCGGGTACATTCGGGTAAATCTTTTTAAAGCAGGGGACCATTATCGGGAGCGTGTGTGTGCAGGAAAAGAGGGAAGCCGCAGAGATCGGAACATTGGAAGACAAGTAAGATAATATAATTTTATGTGATTTATTATTAATACATAATGTAATGTTGAATGAATGAGTAAATGAATGAATGAATGAATGCTGTATAAATGATTGATGTGTTTGATCGATGTGTTTGATTGTCGGGTGATGTATGTATAACATGTCATGTCACTTGCGCTAACACTGTTACTGTTACCAGGGTGCCTCCAGCTGTTGCAAAACTACAACACCCACCCAGCATGCCCTGACAGCCAAAGGCTGTCTGGGCATGCTGGGAGTTGCAGTTTTGCAACAGCTGGAGGCACACTTTGGCAAACATGTGCAAAGGTTTTTAATTCAATTTCAAATTCCGCTCGCTTTTTTCAGAAATGGGTTAGTACGTCAATGACATGCATAGTAATTGCCGTGGGAACATTTTTCATTCACAAAACCGCAGACTTAATTGGATAATTGCAGTTTAGAATGTTTGGGGTCCCAATGTTCTAAACGGCAATTATCCAATTAAGCCTGCGGTTTTATGGATGAAAATGTTCCCACGGCAATTACTATTCATGTCATTGACCTACTAACCCATTTCTGCAAAAAGCGAGCGGAATTTGAAAATTAATTAAAAAGCTTTGCGCATGTTTGCCAAAGTGTGCCTCCATCTGTAGCAAAACTGCAACTCCCAGCATGCCCAGACAGCCTTTGGCGGTCAGGGGATGCTGGGTGAGTGTTGTAGTTTTGCAACAGCTGGAGGCACCCTGGTAACAGTAACAGAAAGAGTGTGTAGCGCAACAGTGTTAGCACAAGGACCAATAAAAAAATGAGAATGAATTCTTTACTTTCGTTATTTACTGCATGCATTCGGTAAATAACGAATGCATTCATTATTTTGCTATTTGTATTATCGTGGCTATTTGGGAATGTTCAAAATATGTTTTCGTGCATTCGGATCGGTCCGAATGCCCGAAAATGGTAAAATTCAGTAAATTAGACATTCGTGCCGAAACGAATTGCACATGTCTATTGCTCAATGTTTAGATAAGGAAAGATCTCAACTGTAGACTGTGAGGATGAATCTTTGTTAAGGGTTAGTTTGCCAGTTTTGTGAATGTTATTGTAAATAACAATCAATTACCAAGACTGGACAAACGGAGAGATTCACACGTTGTGTGTGAATTCAAACATGGTTTCATTACTTATAGATGTCAAAAGTAATCCCTGAATTGATAATCTAGTGCTCCATATTTCAAGTGGGGAATGTGGGTTTAAGACCAGTTATTGACAGTTTACCCTTAATGGTAATGATGCTAATTGCTTATGCAATAGCACCCCCAATGAATGGGTAGTTGACATTACACCCACAGGAAAGGCATTATGGGTGATGTGCTCAATGCATTCTGAGTAGTATAGTAATCTCATATTCTTTACCATATGTAGACGCCCAACCTACATTTATTGGGGAATTCCAATTTAGGAGGGTGTGTCTGACTAATTAAAAAGTCTGGTAAACGGTAGACTGTAGGCTGAAAGGAACAGACAAAGAGGTATTCCACTGAAAGAGGTCAACAAGATGGAAGCCATGAAAGCCATGTGAGATCCCTGCAAGCCGGACTGATCACACGGTACCGACCTAATGGCTATCCATGACGATGAGATGGATCGTTCAGTGTTCCTAAGAGCTGAAAGAAGGTTCTTACATAAACTTGGTAAGAGACACAAAAAATGGTATTCCATTTAATTAAGACTAGGGATAAGGACTTGGGATAATGTGGATGGAATTATTCCATTTAGATTGGAGAGTAAATTAATTAAATAAAATAATTAATATCTCCATATTTAGATTATAGTTTTAGGATATTGTGAGACTTCATTCTACCTGCAGAAGAATCAAGACAGCATCACAGCATTAAATAATTGCTTATACATATTGATAGAATTCCAACTCGCCAAACTACGTGTTATAAATATATTTCACACACAGGAAACTTGTTTCAAGTTTTTCCTCCTAAAATATAGTCTAACAAGATCATATATCATTGCTTTTTAATTGTCTTAATGTCTTACCAAGATCATGTATAGAAAATAGTCTAGAATGGGGGGAAGTATATTATAGTTCTTCCATATTTTTATATCCTTAAATTGATTTCCCCATTCTTGGAGTCATGTGATTTGTAGTTGGTTAGTAGTGGGCGGAGTGTATTTAGCATTCCATATTGATGTCTATGATTAGATATTGCCTATCTTAATATCATGAGGTTCCTCTGGATAGAGTGATATGTAACCTTTTTCTTATATGATATTCTAACCTAGTAGCTTTTGTTTATTGTAACAAGTTACTTACTACTCACATGTATTGTTCTATTATATGTAGTCAATTAACAAGCTTATACTGTTTACTAATATCTAACTGATATTCATTTGCATATATCATTGTGTTTATTACTCATTTATGTTTATAATCTTATAACCAATAAATCTGCATACATTTATAATACCTGTGTATTATTATATATTGCAACACTACATCCTTAAGCGTTAATGTCATCCCGTCATAAAAATAACTTGTTGATATCTGAGGAAATATTCGGACTCAGATGTGAATTACATTGATTAGCTTTGTCTACAATTCACAAAGGTAATAATTTTCATAATTTTTAATTTTTCATAATTAATTATTTTTATGACCCTAATTAATAATTCATAATTGAGTTATTACCGCACAACACCGCTCAGGTCGAGACTCGAAGCTCCTCAATGGGAAAACCAGGGGCACAGGCTGCAGAGTTATGGGCGCTCAGACACGAAAAACCGGTAGTTTTTGCGCAAAGTAGCACTTCTTCCAGCCTAAACTTATTATTTTCAAGTCGAATGACTGCTGAGCTGCTACTCGTTACTCCCCACCTGTGGTTACTGGTAACTAGAGAAAGCAGTGCTGTCTCATCCCTGTATGGCAACACATATGTATGGCCCAGAGGAAGTATGGTTGTTGGAGTCAGACAGACTGGTTTAAGTATTTCTCACATAATCATCTCTAGTGTGAATGGTTCAAAAAAGAAAAAAAATCCTGGGGGAAATCTTTTCAGCACCTTGTAGAAAAAATGCCATGAAAAATTTATAGAAAAAGGGATCAAGCTCGGTTTTAGCAAGGTGTGCCTAATAAAGTGTCCAGAGAGTATATTAGGCTCCAGCCCTCCGGCTACATTGTGTTTGATTTGTTCTTGTTTGAACAGATATTTTATTATAATGATATAGAAAAACCTGGAAGAGACTGTAAGAAAAGTACAAGGCACTGCTGAGATTCAAACTCAGGATCTCCTGTTTACTAGACAGGCGCTTTAACCAACTAAGCCACAGCACCAAACATTGAAACAAACGGTAATTGTTTCCACACTGGACTCTATTTCCAGAGTTCAAATCTCAGTGGAACCTTCATTTTTTTTTTTTGTTGTTGTTACATTGTTTTCTGCATCAATATGTGAATATGGGTATATCCTGTTCCTATAACAAATTAGGACTAATGGTATAATAAAAATAAAACATTAATTCCCTGAGTAAGCCTAACAGTGAAACCACGTAGGGGTGATCACCGTAAATAGTACATGTGCCGTCCACAACCTGTACCCCCCCCATACATCTCGGACCTGATCTCCCCATATGGTCCCTCACATAAACCCTGTGATCCTCTCACAACCTCCGCCTGTGCTCTCCCTTCATCCGCACCTTACGCAACTATCTCTAAGGCTAGGTTCAGACTACGGAATTTCCGCCTGCAATTCCGCTTTGAAATTGCAGGCGGAAATTCCGTTTGCTAAAATGTATAGTGTAGTGAATTCCATTCACAAATTCACACTTCGGAATTTGTGACCGGAAAATCTGCTTGGAAATGTCCGTCTGAAGAATGGCATTGCTCTTTCTTCAGGCGGAAATCCGCGCGGAACACATTGCAGTTTATTGGAGACTGCAGTGTCCGTGCGGTCCTACTCTGAATTTTCTGCCCGGAGATTCTGTAGTCTGAATCTAGCGTAAGACTTCTCATGAGCTTCCCCTATACACCAAAACTCACTCCCCCGGCACATCCGGCTCTCACGCACCATCAAGACCCTTAAAAGAAACCTGAAGACTACAAGAAAGCATACGACCTATAATAACCCTACTATCACCACACTACGAATGGCTACTTCCCTGACCTCTCATAGATGACGAGATGTCCCCATCACCCACTGTTTCCCTCCTCTTGTAGATTGTAAGTCCTTACAGACAGGTCCCTCTCTCTTCTCTATCAGTCATTTACTCTCTATCACATTTATTGTACTTGTGTTTGTGTTATGTATTTAACACTTATCATATGTACAGTGTCCTGGAACCAAGGGAGCTACAAAAATAAATAATAATAATAATATGGTAAAGAATCAAACCCATCCTTCATCCTTATCACCATCATACAAATATGAATATTTTCCTATATATTGTAGCACTTACATATTTCCACATTGATATTGTTATGTGTACAGTCACTATGTTATTACTTGTTATATTTCCATGTGGTTACAGATTTCATGACTTATAGACACCTTATTGATGTTCTTGGTGTTGCTGATATCGGGTGTAATGTAATGTGTCTCTATATATTTTTAGGGGTCGTCTATGATCACCGAGTAAACAATATTTATGAACATTAACTTAAACATTTTGAAGTTATATCAGTTCTTCCCCCTCTGTCCTCCCTAGAGGTCCCCAAAGATCTCCAGAAACCCACAGAGAGTGAATGTTCACATAAATGGTTCCTTGTGTAATGGTTAGCACTCTGGCCTTTGAGTCCAGTGATCTGAGTTCACACCTTGGTAGGACCTTTGCTTTTTTTTAATTATTATTTCTTTCTTTCTTTATTTATTTATTTATTTATTTGTAATCTTATAAAATTATATCTTTCTCCCAAAACATTTACAGGTTTATCTACAGGCCACTTTATTTGGTCACCTGTTTCAGTATTTGTTCACACAAATAGATAATCAGCCAATAGCATGGCAGCAACTCAATGCATTTAGGCATGTACATGTGGACAGGAAAACTTGTTGAAGTTTAAACTGAGCATCAGAAGAGGAAAAAGGGGGATTTGAAGATTTGTATTCTGTTGTAAAAGTTAATGTTTCAAATTTTTTTTAAATAAAATTTTAAGTAATTTACAAATCTGTATAACTTTCTCGCACCAGTTGATTTGAAAACATTGAGTACCCCTTTAAGTGACTTTGAATGTGACATGATTGGCGCTAGATGGATTTTCATGCACAACCATCTCTAGGGTTTACAGAGAATGGTCCAAGAAAAAGAAAAAATATCCAGTGAGGAATGTTTTTAACACCTTGTAGGAAAAATGCTATACAAAATGATAGCAAAAAAGGGATCCAGCCCTGTACTAGTAAAGTGTACCTAATAAAGTGTCCAGAGAGAGGATTTGAGAGTATATTTGGCTCTAGCCGTCCGGCCCTATTTTGTTTAATTTGTTCTTGTTTAAACAGATATTTACTTATAATGATATATAAAAACCTTGAAGAGACTGTAAGAAAAGGTTAAGGAATTGCTGTGACTTAAACAGGCGCTTTAACAGTGGGAGCCACAGTGGGTCTAGGACAGTGTTTCTCAATTCCAGTCCTCAGGACCCCCTAACAGGTTGTTTTTTCAGGATTTCCTAAGTCTTTCACAGGTGACATAATTATGGTCATTGAATCAGGCATCACAACAATTATATCACCTGTGAAAGACTAAGGAAATCCTGAAAACATGACTTGTTAGGGGGCCCTGAGGACTGGAATTGAGAAACACTGGTCTAGGAAAACTAGTTATGGGTAGACTTTTAGAATATGAAAAATGTCCAATTATTTATTATTAAATTTTAAAGAGAAATTGTTATTATAAATGATAAAAATGTCCCAATCAGTTTAATACTAAAAGTGGTGTGAACAGGATTTGAACTGTTGGGAGGAGACGACATTGGATTTCAAGCACAACACCTCAACCACGCGGCCATTACAGCTCCCTTGGTACATTAACTTTACCCTCTAGGGACAGTTCAGGTGCTGATCCTCCCCTGAGGGGCCATAGGACTCTATTACACAGGATCAGATACATTATACACAACAAACTCCCAGCAAAGTTGATCTCATTGTTATTACACATTTATATCTACACAACATTCAGATGGATGAAGATATAACGGTGGCTCCAGAGTCATCAATACGGTATATTAGGAAATATTTATGGTAAAAAACCAGGAACTGTGGGGGGGACATCAACCCTATAAGGGTACATTCACACTGCGGAATTCCCCTGGAATTCCAGGAGTATAATTCCACGCAGTGCAGTACCATCAGTACCATCAGTGTGAATTGGTCTTCCGCGAGACCCATACACACTGTGGAATTTCAGCCACAGACAATTCCGCGGCTGAAATTGTTCCCCACACAGAAAGAACATGTTCATTCTTTGCACGGAATTCCGCAAGTACTGCATAGCTGTCAATGGTGATGGCGCAGTGCCCTGCAGTCCTACCACCAAAGAATTTGCGGTGGCCGCCTGCCGGGTTCTCTGCTCGGGGAATTCCACAAGCAGAGATTCCACAGAGGTAACATACCCATAGAGAGGACCTATCATAGCACCCTGACTGGTAGGATTAAACTGGTTGTTCAGGATTAGTAAAAACGCTGCTTCATTTTTGCAAAAACAGTGCCACCCCTTTCCACAGGTTGCATCTGGTATTACAGCTCTATTCTATTAAAATGAATGGGACTGGTATACTGTACTACACATGACTTGTGGACAAGATATGGAGAACCCCCTATAATATATGATAGTATTCTATGAGCCAATGTAACAAAACACTAAATATATTTAATAAACTAAAGTACCTTTTAGAATTGGTCAGCAAGTGGTCATGTTAGAATTATCTAAGGCAGTAAATTATCTATTCCTCATCCTACATATACATTATTTATATATTATAGAAAAAGAAAGGAAATAAACATGGAGACTGCAAACAAAAATGCTGACGTAGTCGGCAGGATTCAAACCTAGTCCATCCCCTTAACCACTCGGCCACGACTACAGCTAGCAGCAGTAATCACAATGTTGTCACAGCTAGGAGGACTGCAGTCTCATTTTTTCCCCCAAAAAAATCGTGTGAATTAATATTGTTTTTATTGTGTGTGTTTTCCACTTTATCTCCTGTCTTTTTTTTCAGTACATGTCACATGATTCATTCGTCACGTGACTAAAGAATTTCTATTAAAGAACTGGGTAAAAGAAAAACACCGGGAAAAAAACACCACTTTCAAGACACATTCAGTGTTTTTTCTGATGTTTTGATTTTCTACGAGAGAAAAAGATCTATTAACCTTTCTATTAACAGCTACATTATACATTTTGGGAGGTAATCTATCATTGTAATCTATGGGACAATATTAAAACTAAATATATTTACTTAAAGGGGTGCTCCGCTAAAAAAAAAAAACATTTATTTTTAATCAACTGGTGCTAGAAAGTTAAACAGATTTGTAAATTACTTCCATTAAAAAAAATCTTAATTCTTTCAGTACTTATCAGCTGCTGTACACCACAGAGGAAGTTCTTTCCTTTTTGATTTTCTTTCCAGTCTGACCACAGTGCTCTCTGCTGACACCTCTGTCCATGTCAGGAACTGTCAGGAGAGGTTTGCTATGGGGATTTTCTCCTGCTCTGGACAGTTCCTGGCGTCAAGCCCCGCCACGCCCCCTCCATGCGTGTCTATGGCATGACGGTCATCACGCCCCCTCCCATAGACATGCATGGATGAGGTAGTGGTGTGATGTCATGAGAGGTGTGGATAAGGAGTATAGTTGCGGGGTGCCCCTTTAACTAGGGTTGATGTTCTCCTATAGTTCCCATAATATTTCCTCATATTCTACACAGATGAGTAAAGATCCTCAGTGATGTCTGTAACTTAGGGAGGAACCGAAATATATAATTACATAGAGATTCACTGGGATTTTGCTGTGAATAATTTACTGTCATATAATTATCTATTGTCCCATCTCTGTATAATGACAGGTAAACCACAACTGTGCAACAGGTTCCATGGTGTAATGGTTAGCACTCTGGACTTTGAATCCAGCGATCCGAGTTCAAATCTCGGTGGGACCTTCAATCTTTTTTAGTTATTATCATCAGTAAGTATATATCTGGTTATTTTCTCATACACAAACCTTTAACTTTAGTTATTGTAATATTAACAAATCAATATGGTTATGTCTCAAAGTAAAAATTTCAAAGTATATTAAAATTTTTATAAAGGTAGGGTGAGTAGCACTTAACCCCTTAAGGATGCAGGGCGTATAATTTTTGAAAAGGCCTCTGAAAAATTAAGGAAGCGATCTGATTGGTTGCTATGGGCAACTCAGAAACTTTTCCTCTGGACAGGTTTTGATAAATCTCCCTCTATGATATGAAGGGCTTACAGGCGACCAAACTTGGGCCTAAGGTGGTTTTGGTTCAGTGTGTATATATTAGTATGCATAAGTTTGTGTGTAAGTTGGTTGGGAGGAGTGCTAGGTGGGGAGGGTGTATTTGTGGGTGGTGGTGTTTTTGCTTTTCTTTTGGAGACCTGACATGGGTCTGTTAGGGACAGAACTTTGTGTATGAACGGTATGGACTCTGATCCATGTGCAGGAGGGGTGGTGTGGGAGAGGGTAGGGGTTTCTATTGCTTTTGTAGGTTTTCTGTAGTGTATATATATTTATTTTTAGTTAAATACTATATTATTATGGTCATGTGATTTTGTGTGTATATTGTTTATATACAGTTTTCTTTTTTTTTTTATATTACAGCATTACAGTAGTTATGGCAGTCGGACCAGTTATTATGTTATGTGGTTTATTTGAGTTTATTATGTTGTTACATGGTATATTTGGTCTGGTGTATTTTTTTTCTCCTTTTTTGTAGCCAGGTAGTGCTAAATTTTATGTTCATGTTTATATTTTGCTAAGCCAAGTTGTTTTTTTTTTTTTTTTTCTCGTTGTGTTTCCCGAATATGGATGGTTTTGAGTTGTAGCCAGGTAGTGCTAAATTTTATTTTCATATTTTGATAAGCCAAGTGCTATTTTTATGTTCATTTTTGGTATGCATGTGAGTGTGTTGTTTGGTTCGGTTAGGTGGATTGGCATATTTTAGGTTTTTGTAAAGCTGGGTTGGCCGGTTAGGCAGGGTTTTGTTTTTGTTCTTTGGTATCAGTGTATTTCTTATTTATGTTATAGCTGGTTAAGCTTGTTTTGTGTTTTTGTATAAGTTTTGTACTTTTATAATAAAAAAGAGTGTCAGCAGAGAGCACTGTGGTCAGACAGAAAAGAAATTCAAAAAGATAAGAACTTGTGTGGAGGAATAGTGGTGCAGTTGCCCATGGCAACCAATTAGATTGCATCTTTCATTTTTCAAAGGCCTCTTTAAAAATATAAGAAGTGATCTGATTGGTTGCCAACTGCATCCCTCTTCCTCTGCACAGTTTTTGATAAATCTCCCCCCATGTTTCACAAAGGAGAACAAAACAGAAGCCTGATCTAAGGTCATTGCACCAATGTCTACTGCTGTAACAGCGGGAAAAGGTGATGGGATCAGAGCCGATTCAGGAGTTGGTCTGGCGTGAACTGGAAAAGAAAAGGTAGCGCGCCATTATATTGCACAGTTGCCTTAGGTGCAGCTTCTTCTTCCAGACGCGGAGGGGCGAAAGGACAGGTAGGTGCCCAGAGGAAGTATGGTTGTTGGAGTCAGACAGATCGGTCTAAGTATTTCTCATATAACCATCTCTAGTGTGAATGGTTCAAAAAAGAAAAAATACCCAGGAGGAAATCTTTTCAGCACCTTGTAGAAAAAATGCCATGAAAAATTATAGCAAAAGGGATCAAGCTTGGATCTAGCAAAGTGTGCCTAATAAAGTGTCCAGAGAGTATATTAGGCTCCAGCCGTTCGGCCTCATTGTGTTTGATTTGTTCTTGTTTGAACAGATTTTTACTTATAATGATATGGAAAAACCTGGAAGAGACTGTAAGAAAAGGACAAGGCACTGCTGAGATTCGAACTCAGGATCTCCTGTTTACTAGGCAGGCGCTTTAACCAACTAAGCCACAGCACAACACATTGACACAATGTAATGGTGTGCACACTGGACCCTATATCCAGAGCTCAAATCTCAGTGGAATCTTCATTTTTTTTTTTTTTGTTGTTACATTGTTTTCTGCATCAATGGGTGAATATGGGAATATCCTGTACCTACAAGAAATTATCCATGGATCCATAGATGGGCGAACCAATAGGTAAAAAAAATGATTGTACGCTTCAAAGCATAAAAAAAGGCTACCATGCAGCACCATCATTTACCAAGTTATCTTCATTTGCTATCATCACTCTTCACAGTAGTTGTGTGAATCCCATATCCTGTACAAATCCCAAAGAATCCCATTATGCCGTGTCTCTACCTGCATACATTCACACAGCTACGAGCTGAGAAGAGAGTCACTGAGCGGGAAAAAGGAGACTCATTGAGGATTTTAGGGACCAAATTAAAAATGAAGATAAATTAGAGGTAAAATCACTATCATGCATGGTGCTGCACAATAGTCATGTGACATATCAACATTGGGGCCACTCTTTAACCTCATAAAGACCAGCAGAGCTAATCTCTTACTAAGTCAACTCCAAGTCTGTCTCCAGGTTGGGTGTGGTATTTCAACTTGGCTCCATTCACTTCAATGAAAATGATCTGGAGAACCACACCCAACCTGGAGACAGATGGGAAGTGTTTTTTTTTTTCAGATCTGTTTTTCTATTCCTCGATAAGTCCTTTAAAGGGGTATTCTGGGATTTTTTTTTTATTTGACTATGCTACAGGGGCTGTAAAGTTAGTGTAGTTCATAATATAGTGTCTGTACCTGTGTGTGACAGTTTTCTCACAATTCTTCTGTGATTTTCACCTCATTATTTATTTTTACCAGCATACAAAATGACTGTTGTCTCAGATTTTTCCCAGCTTACAATGCGGCAGAGACCTGACTCACTAGTCAGCTGATGACAGGGAACCTGTCTGCTTCAATGGGTGGAGCGATCGTTTGGTGGGAGAGATCAATCTGCAACTAATGCAACAGCTGTAGGCACCCTGATTTAAAACCACACTGACTTGAATAGATGCAACTCATTTATGTTTTAATGGGTGGGGGGGCTGATGTGTGGGAGGGAGGAAAATGGAATTGTGTGAGTTTTAGGCAAAAAAAAGAAAAGTCAAGGAAATACAAAGGAAATACAAGTTCACAAAAAGCTAGCCACAGTGTTATGGTAATCTCACAACATAGCCATTTAGCCCCAAGACAAGCACAAATCCTTCCTAAGCATGTCCATTACTGCCTGCCAGGTATGTACTAAAATCACCTCTGGACTTTGAATCCAGCGATCCGAGTTCAAATCTCGGTGGGACCTTAAGTGTTTTTTAGTTATTATCATCAGTAAGTGTATATCTGGTTATTTTCTGATACACAAACCTTTAACTTTAGTTATCGTAATATTAACAAATCAATAGGGTTATGTCTCAAAGTAAAAATTTCAGAGTATATTAAAAATTTTATAAAGGTAGGGTGAGTAGCACTTAACCCCTTAAGGACGCAGGGCGTATCATTTTTGAAAAGGCCTCTGAAAAATTAAGGAAGCGATCTGATTGGTTGCTATGGGCAACTCAGAAACTTTTCCTCTGGACAGGTTTTGATAAATCTCCCTCTATGATATGAAGGGCTTACAGGTGACCAAACTTGGGCCTAAGGTGGTTTTGGTTCAGTGTGTATATATTAGTATGCATAAGTTTGTGTGTAAGTTGGTTGGGAGGAGTGCTAGGTGGGGAGGGTGTATTTGTGGGTGGTGGTGTTTTTGCTTTTCTTTTGGGGACCTGACATGGGTCAGTTAGGGACAGGACTTTGTGTATGAACGGTATGGACTCTGATCCATGTGCAGGAGGGGTGGTGTGGGAGAGGGTACAGTTTTAGGGTAGGGTTTTCTATTGTTTTTGTAGATTTTCTGTTACCTATTCTTACCTATTCTAAGGACTGGGACACATGTGAGATTCCACTGGTACACTTTGGTGCCGCTCCCGCAGCTTGAAGCACACTGACGAGCTGATCACACTTCATACCAGGTGGGTCCTGGTTGCTATCAGCAGCCAGGACCCATGGTTAATGCCGATTGGGCTGATGCCTGGTATTAACCCTTTAGAAGCCACAATCAAAGTTGATTGCAAGCAACCAAATCCCAAAAGGATTAATAAAAAAGGGGTACCGCCTAAACTACAAATTCCCCCCCTTTAAAATGAAACTTTTATTAGTATAAAATTGGGGTGGGGGTGAAATTAGGTGCACTGTCTTAAAAAGACCACTAGGTGTCAGTGTATAACTAAAACCACAGCCTCTGCTCAGGATGAATGTTATTCTGTCACAAGATCCCCATCACCCACTGTTTCCCTCCTCTTGTAGATTGTAAGTCCTTACAGACAGGTCCCTCTCTCTTCTCTATCAGTCATTTACTCTCTATCACATTTATTGTACTTGTGTTTGTGTTATGTATTTAACACTTATATGTACAGTGTCCTGGAACCAAGGGAGCTACAAAAATAAATAATAAAAAATAGTAATAATAATAATAATAAAATGGTAAAGGAGTCAAACTCATCCTTCATCCTTATCCCCATCGTACACATATGAATATTTTCCTATATATTGTAGCACTTACATATTTCCACATTGATATTGTTATGTGTACAGTCACTATGTTATTACTTGTTATATTTCCATGTGGTTACAGATTTCATCACTTATAGACACCTTATTGATGTCTTGGTGTTGTTGATTAGTGTTGCTCGCGAATATTCGCAATGCGAATTTTATTCGTGAATATCGTATATTCGCGAATTTGCGAATATTCGCGAATATAGCACTATATATTCGCAATTACGAATATTCGTTATTATTTTTTTTTTTATACATTTTTTTTTTCACAGTGCACATCATAGTGATCATCCCTCTCTTCTTCCAGCTTGTGTGGTGTAAAGAAGGCTCTAATACTACTGTGTGAGACTGGCATGCGAATTTTCGCATATTTGAATTTTCGCATATGCTAATTTTTTGTATATGCTAATTTTCCCATATGCGAATTCTTGCATATGCGAATATATGCTGCGAATATTACGAATATGCGAATTTAGCGAATATATGACGAATATTCGTCCATATATTCGCGAAATATCGCAAATTCGAATATGGCCTATGCCGCTCAACACTATTTGCTGATATTGGGTGTAATGTAATGTGTCTCTATACATTTTTAGGGGTCGTCTATGATCACCAAGTAAATAATATGTATGAACATAAACCTAAACATATTGAAGTTGTATCAGGTCTTCCCCCTCTGTCCTCCCTAGAGGTCCCCAGACGTCCCCAGATGTCCCTATGGAGTATATCTCATAAGGTTCCATGGTGTAATGGTTAGCACTCTGGACTCTGAATCCAGTTCAAATCTCAGTGGTACCTTTTCATTTTCTTTAATTATTATTTTTTGTTTTTTTTCTAATCTTATAAAAATATATCTTCCTCCCAAAACATTTACAGGTTTATCTACAGGCCACTTTATTAGGTCACCTGTTTAATTCTTTGTTCACACAAATAGATAATCTGATCACTGAACTGATCACATGGCAGCAACTCAATGGATTTAGGCATGTACATGTGGACAGGACAACTAGTTGAAGTTTAAACTGAGCATCAGCACAGGAAAAAGGGGGATTTGAATATTTGTATTCTGTTGTAAAAGTTAATGTTTCAAATAAAAAAAAATTAAAGTAATTTACAAATCTGTATAACTTTCTCGCACCAGTTGATTTGAAATTTTTTTTACCTCCAGAGTACCCCTTTAAGTGATTTGAATGTGACATGGTTGGCATTAGATGGATTTTCATGTACAACCATCTCTAGGGTTTACAGATATTGGTCCAAGAAAAAGAAAAAATATCCAGTGAGGAATGTTTTTAACACCTTGTAGGAAAAATGCCATGCAAAATTATAGCAAAAAAGGGATCCAGCCCTGTACTAGTAAGGTGTACCTAATAAAGTGTCCAGAGAGAGTAGATTTGGCTGTAGCCGTACGGACTCGTTTTGTTTGATTTGTTCTTGTTTGAACAGGACAAGGCACTGCTGAGATTTGAACTCAGAATCTCCTCACTACTAGACAGGCGCTTTAACCAACTAAGCCACAGCGCCACACTGTAACAACAGAGAAAGTGGAAAACAAAGAAAGTCCATGAGAACAAGTTATGGGTGAACTTTTAGAATATGAAAAATATCCAGTTAAACATCAAATTATGAATGATTAAATTAGGAACAAAAATTGTTATTTTAAATGATAAAAATGTCCCAATAAGTTTAATACTAAAAGTAAAAAATAACAAGTTCGCTGTGAACAGGATTTGAACCTGTGCGGGGAGACCCCATTGGATTTCAAGTCCAACGCCTTAACCACTCGGCCATCACAGCTCTCACATTTCAGTGGAGGACATGTCCGGTACTCACTTTTCTTATTGTATCTGTTCCGGGCTACAAAAAATAAGAAAATAAGCTTTCTCTTGCCTGCCTAGGCTCCCCCGGTGCTCCGGTACAGGCGTTCGGTCCCCGGGCTGTATTCTTCTTAATTCCTGTTAGCCCGGCACGTCACACGGAGCTTCATCCTATCACTGGCCGAGGCAGGACATCGCTGCGGCCGGTGATAGGTTGAAGCTCCGTGTGACGTGCCGGGCTAACAGGAAGTAAGAAGAATACAGCCCGGGGACCGAACACCTGTACTGATGCACCGGGGGAGCCTAGGCAGGGAAGAGAAAATTTGTTTTCTTTTATTTTTCAGCCGGATAAAATAAGAAAAGTGAGCACCGGACATCTCCTTTAATTTTACCATATAGGGACAGTTCAGGTGCTGATCCTCCCCTGAGGGGCCTTAGGACTCTATTACACAGGATCAGATACATTATACACAACACAGTCCCAGCAAAGTTGATCTCATTGTAATCACACATTTGTATCAGCACAACATTCAGATGGATTAGGATATAACGGTGGCTCTAGAGTCATCAATACGGTATATTAGGAAATGTTTATGGTTAAAAAACAGGAACTGTGGGGGGGGGTGACATCAACCCTATAAGGGTACGCTCACACTGCGGAATTCCACGAGTATAATTCCGTGCAGTGCACAGTCCACAGAGGAAGTGGGAAACAAAGAAGGTCTTGGAGAACAAGTTATGGGTAAACTTTTAGAATATGAAAAAATCCAATTAAATATCAAATTATTTATTATTAAATTAGAAACAGAAATTGTTATTATAAATGATAAAAATGTCCCAATCAGTTTAATACTAAAAGTAAAAAAATGTGGTGCGAACAGGACTTGACCCTGTGCGGGGAAACACAATTGGAGTTCAAGTCCAACGCCTTAACCACTCGGCCATTACAGCTTCCTTAATACATTAATTTTACCATCTAGGGACAGTTATCAAGACACACTCAGTTTTTTTTTCTGATGTTTTGATTTTCTATGAGAGAAAAAGATCCCTATTCTATTAAACGTTCTATTAACAACTATATTATACATTTTGGGAGGTAATCTATCATTGTGATCTATGCGACAATATTAAGACAAAATATAGTTACTTAAAGGGGTGCTCCGCTAAGAAAACATTTATTTTTAACAACTGGTGCTAGAAAGTTAGACAGATTTGTAAATTAGAGAGAAAAGAAGTGGTAGAGTGCAGCTCACAAAAAATTAGTCGAGGTATGATTGGATAGTACTTACACCACAGAGTACAATAATAAAAACTTTCAGTTAAAACAAATAGGGACAATTCACCTCTTGACTAATACCAGGAGAACCTGGTACATGATGTTTATAAATTTAGATATATACACCAACAAAAAAGAACCAGTAGTGTAAAAGATTCAATTTTTATTTAACCTATATGCCAATTACAGACATTTAAAGTAAAGAGCAAAAATAAAAACAAGGCACTACAAGAGCAACTGCAGATGAGTGGAGGGGGTATAGCAGGCAAAGACGCATGGAGTACAGGGAAACTGTCCTCTGGATGTATGAAAGGCAATAATTAGGGTATAAAACCTCTATATGTGATGTCTATAGGACAGTGCAGCATACAAAAGATGTAAACAGATAAATATCCAAATACATAATAAAGTGCAAATAGTCAAGCCAATAACACCCTGCCATGCATTACCTGCCTACCAGTTCCAACCCCAACGTACGTTTCGCTTGTGCTTAATCAGGGGGCATGTCTAGAACCCCCAAACAGGTGGGTATAAATGGATTGCTGGGACCAATCACATGTGGTCCTGTAGTGAGTGGCAAATATGTGGGCCACTCACATACGCACATATCTTGAAAAGAGGCCTCCCCCAAAAATCGCATCCAATCCTATGTGACTACATCACGCCATCATATTCCGCGCGCATCACATACTGCATATCCGGCCGTGGCCGGGATACGAAGACCCGGAAGTGAGGAACATCACTGGTCATATGACCATGATGTGTGCTGATGTGCGCACAACAGAAGTGCGCACATTGAACTATCCGGGTATGTGCCAGAGGACGGGTCAGCGCCGACGTCAGCGCCAATGTCAGTGCCGACGTCATGAGTCATGTGACCGCAAATTTAGGTCACATGATTCTCCTGATAGATAGCAGTACATAGCTATAAACACCGCTGAATGCAGCGTGAATAGCAGGTATGTATGGGACTATTAACCCTAGTCGGCACAAATAAGATGAGACAAAGACAAACAGACATAGAACATATATGAGTACATAAAGTGCATACACACCACCACAAAGACCACTGCAATAAAGGTATGGTGAAAGAAACGAATAAAAGAAATAAATAGAGTATAAAAGTGTGTAAGTGTATTAGAGAAATGGTGAAGTGCCTGTCAGTGAAGAGTGAATGAAGAGTGATAAAATAGGTGGAGTGAGGTAAAGGATCAGTAAGAAAAATAGATCTTTCCCAAGATCCTAAGAACAAATTAGCGTAAGAAGGCGCACATGTTGCTCCCATTGCAGTCCCTTGTGTTTGTAAATAAAATACCTCTTTGAATATGAAAAAGTTGTGGGTTAAGGCAAAATTGAGGAGTTCGATCACAAATTCACCTAACTCTTGCTCGATTTCGGACATGCTGAGAAATTCTCCAACTGCTCGTAAACCATCTTGATGGCGCATTGAAGTGTACAAGGACTCCACGTCGCTTGTAACAATCACCATATCATCATCCAACTGAATGTCCTCCAATCTTCTTAATGCATCCGTTGTATCTTTAATGTAAGACGGTAGCCTCTCCACCAGTGGCCTAAGTACATGATCAATTAATTTGCAGATAGGTTCAGACATGTTGTTACATCCCGATACAATTGGCCTACCTGGTGGGTTATCCAGCTGTTTGTGTATCTTTGGCAACAGGTAAAAAGTAGCAATGGTAGGATTTTCGATCATGAGATACATTTTCTGTTGTCCTGTGATGATACCTCTCTCAGTTGCCTGTGAAAGAATAGCAGACAGTTCCCCCTGAAATGTATTTAACGGGTTATATGTGAGACGTTTATAGCAGGTTAAATCCTTTAGTTGTCAATATACTTCTTTTTCATACAAGGTTCGGGGCCATAATACAATGTTCCCTCCCTTGTCTGAAGGTTTGATAATCACATTGTCCATTGCTTTTACATGTTCAAAAGCCTGTCTCTCATTATGGGTACAGTTATCAAATGATCTCTTCGTAGATATTTTTTCAACCTCATTTGATGTAATTTGAACAAATATATCTATATTAGATGATACAGATAATGTGGGAAACTTATGTGATTTCGTCAATAGTGTGCTGGGAAACCAATTGGTGGGCTGTGGATCTTGTTCATTTGATAACTCTTCCAAAGCTTGTAAAGCCAGTACTTCATCTCTGAAGAAGCAGAAGGATGCTGTGGAACGACTATGAAAGATTTTTTTTTAAAGAAGCTTTCGAGCAAAGAGTTGAAGATCTTTCTGGACGTTAAAGACGTCCACGCTAGAGGTGGGAGAAAATGATAGGCCACGGTTAAGGACCTGAATTTGGTCAGAGGATAGAACATAGTCGGTTAAATTAATTACCTTGGATGTTCCGAAGTAAATCTTGTGCATCTGATCTGTCCATTCTTCTTCTTGTAGTTGGGCCTCGATATGCATCATAGTTATTCCAAGGATATTTCCTACAAGATGAATGTGAAGAAACTGAAGAGGTGTCTTATGCAGTGTCCTGAGATGTTCTAGATTAAATAGATTCACTCCTATTTCGCTGTGTATGATTATTATTATTATTATTAAATTTCCATTTATAAACTTGTTGGTTCTGATAGACCAAAACATCCCTTCGAAACTTTTTTGCTTTCTGCTCTTGAATTTGTTTTTCCCAGACTACATGTAATTCATCCATTTCTTTTGAGAAGGAGGCATGATCATCAGGTGTTAATGTGTCTTGTAATTTCTTGCTAATTGTCTCAATTTCGCCATTAAGTGTGTGTAAGGTTCTTGTATTCAGGTCCACAATAAGTTGAATAAAAGTCAAAGAACTGTTGTGACTCACGGTTTCCCACTGTTCCGAGAAGGTGTTGTCATCTCGCCCATATGCAGGGAATGTTTGGACCAGTAGGCCTCTTGGTATAAGTCCTTTAGTCTTGTACTGCTCCAAGGATATTCTATTCCACCAGATCTTGGTGCGTCTATGTTGCAAATTGCGTAGAGTTGATTTCATGTTACGTTATGTTAAATTTAGATAAAGAATTGGAACTGTGCTTCAAATTTATGATATAGACAAAATTGTATTTATTCATATAAAAAGCCAACCACTGATAAAATAAACTAATGTCTTGTAACAATATATCAAAAAATGCCTCCTTACACAGGGCCCTTGTGGGGAGGAAAAATGTCATAAAACTTTAATAAAACAATCATTAGAAAATATTGCAATACCGCAGAGAGTCTCTGATCTGATAATCCGGCAAATAAATAGTCCGTTAGTAAAGGATCAGTTTGTTATCACAGTCCGCTATTACATATGTATGGTCAGCATATATTTATAATTACCGACTAAAGAAGATAGATGTGCAAGGTTTTAGAGCTATTTGTACTGTCCGTCCCGATGAGGCTAATGTGTGCTGGCAGCTGGTCTGCCTGCCACAGACCTGCAAATGCCGCCGATCCCGGAGGTAGATGTTATTGCTCCGGTGATGGAGATAAGCCTCATGAAAGAAGTCTCGGCGTGTGACGTCAGCTTCAATAGCGATAAAGATCAGCCTGGTAAATGCTGTTAGTGAAAGCAATGATGACCAAATTCAGGCAGCTGGATTAATAGATGGTAGGATTAGAGTCCTGCTGTAGACTGAGGTATTGATACGATAATTTCTCTGTTGCGGTATCGATGCAGTAAAAACCTCTAGACGTGTTTCAGGGTGCTTTATATGTTGACCCTTTCCTCAGTAGAGATAGATTTGTAAATGACTTCTATTAAAAAAAAAATCTTAATTCTTTCAGTACTTATCAGCTGCTGTACATTACAGAGGAAGTTCTTTCCTTTTTTGTTTTCTTTTCAGTCTGACCACAGTGCTCTCTGTTGACACCTCTGTCCATGTCAGGAACTGTCAAGAGCAGGAGAGGTTTGCTATGGAGATTTTCTCCTGCTCTGGACAGTTCCTGGTGTCAAGCCCTGCCACGCCCCCTCCATGCGTGTCTATGGGAGGGGACATGATGGTCATCACGCCCCCTCCCATAGACATGCATGGAGGGGGTAGTGGCGTGATGTCATGAGAGGGTGTGAATAGGGGGATAAGGAGTATAGATGCGGGGTGCCCCTTTAACTAGGGTTGATGTTCTCCTATAGTTCCCATAATATTTCCTCATATTCTACACAGATGAGTAAAGATCCTCAGTGATGTCTGTAACTTAGGGAGGAACCGAAATATATAATTACATAGAGATTCACTGGGATTTTGCGGTGAATAATTTAGTCATATAATTATCTATTGTCCCATCTCTGTATAATGACAGGTAAACCACAACTGTGCAACAGGTTCCATGGTGTAATGGTTAGCACTCTGGACTTTGAATCCAGCGATCCGAGTTCAAATCTCGGTGGGACCTTCAATTTTTTTTGGTTATTTTCATCAGTAAGTGTATATCTGGTTATTTTCTGATACACAAACTTTTAACTTTAGTTATCGTAATATTAACAAATCACTATGGTTATGTCTCAAAGTAAAAATTTCAAAGTATCTTAATATAAAAATTTTTATAAAGTTAGGGGGAGTAATACTTAACCCCTTAAGGACGCAGGGCGTATCCATACGCCCCCTTTCCGAGTCCTTAAGGACTCAGGGCGTATGGGTACGCCCTGCGTTCTTCCAGCCCCTGCCGCTCGCCGGGCAGGGACCGGACCGGGAGGCCTGCTGATATCGTTCAGCAGGGGCACGCCAGCATATTGCCCAGGAGGTCCTGAGGTCCACCCATATTGGTGATCACCGCAAATCGCGCATCAATTCAGACGTACGATTTGCGGTTATTCCGGGTCAATCGGGTCTCTGGTGACCCGGTGACCCGGGAAAAAAGGGTGAATGGGGCTGTCTGAGACAGCCCCATTCACCCTTACTCAGCAGGAGTGAGGTAGCACATGTGCTGCCTCACAATCACTTGATTGATCAGTCAGAGCGACCGATTAATCACGGACCTGCTGGGGACAGCGGTTGGAGCGGAGATCGGAGCCAGCGGGAGTCTCCTACCTTGCCCTGGTCCGGCGGGGTCCCCTCAGGATCGGTGGCGGCGACAGGAGCAGCAGGATCGGTCCCGGCGACAGGATAGAGTGCGGCAGTCCCGGCGGCAGGATACAGCAGGAGGTGAGACCTGTTCACCTCCTGCTATTGCTTAGCAACAACTCTTGGCATGCAAAGCTAAAGGGCATGCTGGGAGTTGTAGTTTTGCAACAGCTGGAGGTTTGCTCCCTCCCCCCATGTGAATGTACAGGTTACATTCACACGGGCGGGTTTACAACGCGTTTGAGTTTGAGATGCGGAAAATTTTCCGACGCAGCTCAAACTCCCTGTGAGAAACTTACTGTAAACCTCCACCCGTGTGAATGTACCCTAAAAACACTACACTACACTAACACATAATAAAAAGTAAAACACTACATATACACATACCCCTACACATCCCCCCCCCAATAAAAAAATAAAAGTCTTGTACAGCACTGTTTCCAAAACGGAGCCGCCATGTTTTTTTTTTTGCTGTTCTGGCACCATAGGGGCTTCCTAAATGCGACATGCTCCCCAAAAACAATTTCAGCAAAATTTGCTTTCCAAAAGCCAAATGTGACATCCTCTCTTCTGAACATTGTAGTGCGCCAGCAGAGCACTTGATGTCCCCACATGGGGTATTTCCATACTCAGAAGAGATGTGGTTACAAATTTGGGGGGGATTTTCTCCTATAACCCCTTGTAAAAATGTAAAATTTGGGTGAAAATCTGCATTTTAGTGGAAAAAAAAATTCATATACACATCCGACTTTAACAAAAAGTGGTCAAACACCTGTGGGGTGTTGAGGCTCACTGGACCCCTTGTTACGTTCCCTGGGGGGTTTAGTTTCCAAAATAGTATGCCTTGTGGGAGTTTTCTGCTCTTCTGGCACCATAGGGGCTTCCGAAATGTGACATGCCCCCCAAAAACTCACTCTCCAAAATCCCATTGTCGCTCCTTGCCTTCTGAGCCTTGTAGTGCACCCACAGAGCACTTGACATCCACATATAAGGTATTTCCCTACTCGAGAGAAATTGGGTTACAAATTTTGCGGTGCTTTTTCTCCTTTTACCCCTTGTAAAATTTCAGAAACTGGGTCTACAAGAACATGCGAGTGTAAAAAATGAAGATTTTGCTTTTTCTCCTTCACTTTGCTGCTATTCCTGTGAAACACCTAAAGGGTTAACACACTTTCTGAATGTCATTTTGAATACTTTGGGGGGTGCAGTTTTTATAATGGGGTCATTTATGGGGTATATATAATAAGAAGACCCCTCAAATGCACTTCAAAACTGAACTGAAATTCAGATTTTGAAAATTTTGTGGAAAATTGAAAAATTGCTGCTGAACTTTGAAGCCCTCTGATGTCTTTCAAAAGTAAAAACATGTTAACTTTATGATGCAAATATATCGTAGACATATTGTATTAGTGATGAGCGGCAAAAGCCACATTCGAATTTGCAATATTTTGCGAATATATGGACGAATATTCATCATATATTCGCGAAATTCGCATATTCCTTACATTTTTTTTTTTGTATGCACATATGCGAAAATTGATGTGAATATTCGTGAATATTGAGCCCTCCCTTTAAAGGGGTACTCCGGCGCTTAGACATCTTATCCCCTATCCAAAGGATAAGGGATAAGATGCCTGATGGCGGGGGTCCCGCCCCCTAAATGCAAGCCTATGAGAGGGGGGCATGTCAGCTCCCATAGGCTTGCATTGAGGGAGCGGAGCGTGACGTCACACGGGGGTGGAGCCGTGACGTCACAATGCTCCGTCCCCGTGAATGACAGTAATCAGTTCTCAGAGCAAACACTCTCCGGGGACTGATTCTGGAGGGGTGCGACGTGCAATATCACGGGGGTCCCCGGCGGCGGGACCACCGCGTCCAGGCATCTTATCGCCTATCCTTTGTATAGGGGATAAGATGTCTAAGCGCCGTAGTACCCCTTTAATGGTATAGGGAACTAATGGGCTAGTGCATTAATTCTGTGATTTTTTTGCCCATTGTGGTCTATGATGATTTCACAGTATGTAAAACTGTAAGATAAGCAGGAGGGTCTTGGCATTTCAGTGGATGGGAGACTTTGCGGTGACTCGAGTCCCGGGATGGGACAGAGTGTTATAGTGTTGTGGTTGAACTTTACTTTCCTGGAAAAGCTGCTGAGTTGCCCATAGCAACCAATCAGATTGCTTCTTACATTTTTTCTTACAAGGCCTCTGCAAAATGAAAGAAGCCATCTGATTGGTTGCTGTGGGCAACTGGACAACTTTTCCTCTGGACAGGTTTTGATAAATCTCCCCCAGTGGAAAATTTCTTTCATTTTTGAAAAGGCCTCTGAAAAATGAAGGAAGCAATCTGATTGGTTGCCATGGGCAACTCAGAAACTTTTCCTCTGAACAGGTTTTGATCAATCTCCCTCTATGGGGGAGATTCATCAAAACCAGTGTAGAGGAAGAGTGGCGCAGTTGACCATAGCAACCAATCAGATTGCTTCTTTCATTTTTAACAAGGCCATTGAAAAATGAAAGAAGCAATCTGATTGGTTGGTATGGGCAAATGGGCAACCTTTACTCTGTACAGGTATTGATAAATATCTCATTATGTTCCTTAACCTCCCATTCATTCATTCATTCATACACAGCCTTACACATTACATCCAATTTCAATTAACTCCAATACCCATATTTGGTACCCCATTAACCTAGTTAACAAGGTTAAAAGGCTTTCTTAATTACCACCATTGAACAAAAAAAAAGTGAATATTGGTAATTGCGAAAATATAGAGCTATATTCGCAATTCACAACTGGGCAACCTTTACTCTGTACAGGTATTGATAAATATCCCATTATGTTCCTTAACCCCTTAAGGACCCAGCCATTTTACACCTTTTTTGCACATCTGACCACTGTCACTTTAAACATTAATAACTCTGGAATGCTTTTACTTATCATTCTGATTCTGAGATTGTTTTTTTCGTGACATATTCTACTTTAACATAGTGGTAACATTTTGTGGTATCTTGCATCCTTTCTTGGTGAAAAATCCCAAAATTTGATGAAAAATTTAAAAATTTTGCATTTTTCTAACTTTGAAGCTCTCTGCTTGTAAGGAAAATGGATATTCCAAATAATTTTTATTTTTATTCACATTTCCAATATGTCTACTTTATGTTTGCATCATAAAATTGATGTGTTTTTACTTTTGGAAGACACCAGATGGCTTCAAAGTTCAGCAGCAATTTTCCAATTTTTCACAAAATTTCCAAACTCCAGTTCAAGTTTGAAGTGGATTTGAAGGGTCTTCATATTAGAAATACCCCACAATTGACCCCATTATAAAAACTGCACCCCCCAAAGTATTCAAAATGACATTCAGTCAGCTTTTTAACCCTTTAGGTGTTTCACAGGAATCACAGCAAAGTGAAGGAGAAAATTCACAATCTCCATTTTTTACACTCGCATGTTCTTGTAGACCCAATTTTTGAATTTTTACAAGGGATAAAAGGAGAAAATGTATACTTATATTTGTGGCCCAATTTCTCTCGAGTAAGGACATACCTCATATGTCTATGTAAATTGTTCGGCGGACGCAGTAGAGGGCTCAGAAGCGAAGGAGCGACAAGGGGATTTTGGAGAGTACGTTTTTTTTAAATGGTTTTTGGGGGGCATGTTGCATTTAGGAAGCCCCTATGGTGCCAGAACAGCAAAAATCCCCCACATGGCATACCATTTTGGAAACTAGACCCCTTGAGGTACGTAACAAGGAATAAAGTGATCCTTAATACCCCACAGGGGTTTCACGACTTTTGCATATGTAAAAAAATAAAAATAAAATTTCACTAAAATGTGTGTTTCCCCCCCAAATTTTACATTTTTGCAAGGGTTAATAGCAGAAAATACCCCCCAAACATTGCAACCCCATCTCTTCTGAGTATGGCGGTACCCCATAAGTTGACCTGAAGTGTACTATGGGTGAACTACAATGCTCAGAAGAGAAGGAGTCATATTTGGCTTTTTGAGAGCAAATTTTGCTCGGGGGCATGTCGCATTTAGGAAGCCCCTATGATGCCAGGACAGCAAAAAAAAAACACACGGCATACCATTTTGGAAACTAGTCCCTTTGTGGAACGTAACAAGAAATATAGTGAGCCTTAATACCCCACAGGGGTTTCACTACTTTTGCATTCGTAAAAAAAAAAAAAAATTAACTAAAGGTGTGTTTCCCCCCCAAATTTCACATTTTTGCAAGGGTTAATAGCAGAAAATACCCCCCAAAATTTGTAACCACATCTCTTCTGAGTATGGAGGTACCCCATAAGTTGACCTGAAGTGCACTATGGGCGAACTACAATGCTCAGAAGAGAAGGAGTCATATTTGGCTTTTTGAGAGCAAATTTTGCTCGGGGGGCATGTCTCATTTAGGAAGCCCATATGGTGCCAGGACAGCAAAATAACCCCCACATGGTATACCATTTTGGAAACTAGACCCCTTGAGGAACGTAACAAGGCGTAAAGTGAGCATTTACCCCCCACTGGAATCTGTCATATCTTTGGAACAGAGGGCTGCACAAAATTTTTAATTTGCACAGCCCACTGTTCCAAAGATCTATCAAACACCTGTGGGGGGTAAATTCTCACTGCACCCCTCATTACATTCCGTGAGGGGTGTCATTTCCGAAATGGGGTCACATGTGGGTTTTTTTTTTTTTTGCGTTTGTCAAAACGCTGTAACAATCAGCCACCCCTGTGCAAATCACCTCAAATGTACATGGCGCACTCTCCCTTCTGGGCCTTGTTGTGCGCCCCCAGAGCACTTTGCGCCTACATATGGGGTATCTCCGTAGTCGGGAGAAATTGCGTTACAAATTTTGGGGGGCTTTTTTGCCCTTTACCTCTAGTCAAAATGAAAAGTATAGGGCAACACCAGCATGTTAGTGTAAAAAGTTAATTTTTTTACACTAACATGCTGGTGTAGACCCCAACTTCACCTTTTCATAAGGGGTGAAAGGAGAAAAAGACCCCCAAGATTTGTTAGGCAATTTCTCCCGAGTACGGCGATACCCCATATGTGACCCTAAACTGTTGCCTTGAAATACGACAGGGCTCCGAATTGAGAGCGCCATGTGCATTTGGGGCCTGAATTAGGGATTTGCATAGGGGTGGACATAGGGGTATTCTACGCCAGTGATTCCCAAACAGGGTGCCTCCAGCTGATGCAAAACTCCCAGCATGCCTGGACAGTCAACGGCTGTCCGGCAATACTGGGAGTTGTTTTGCAACAGCTGGAGGCTCCATTTTGGAAAGAGTGGCGTACCAGACGTTTTTCATTTTTATTGGGGAGGGGAGGGGGGCTGTGTAGGGGTATGTGTTTATGTAGTGTTTTTTACTTTTTATTTTATTTTGTGTTAGTGTAGTGTAGTGTTTTTAGGGTACAGTTACATGGGCCGGGGATTACAGCGAGTTTCCCGCTGCGAGTTTGAGCTGCTGCGCAAAATTTGCTGCATTGCAAACTTGCAGCCTGATACTCACTGTAAGCCCCCTGCCCATGTGAATGTACCCTGTACATTCACAGGGGGGGGACCTCCAGCTGTTGCAAAACTACAACTCCCAGGATGCACAGTCTCGGTGCATGCTGGTAGTTATAGTTTTGCAACAGCTGGAGGCACACGGGTTGGGAAACACTGAGTTAGGAAACAGACAATGTTTCCCAACCAGTAAGCCTCCAGCTGTTGCAAAACCACAACTCCCAAACATTCTCAGGCATTCTGGGAGTAGTAGTTCAGCAACATCTTTAGAGCCAGATGTTGCCGAACTACAACTCCCAGCATGCTTGGAGTTGTAGTTTTGCAACATCTGGAGGACTACAGTTTGCAGACCACTAATACAGTGGTTTCCAATCTGTGCCCTTTCAGATGTTGCAAAACTAAAACTCCCAGTATGCCAAAACTGTCCAGGCATGCTGGGAGTTGTAGTTCTGCAACATCTGAAGGGCCAGATGTTACAGAACTACAACTCCCAGCATGCCTGGACAGAAAGGGCATGCTGAGGATGTGTAGTTTTGCAACATCAGGAAGGGCACAGTGGTCTCCAAACTGTGGACCTCCAGAAGTTGCAAAACTGCAACTCCCAGCATGCCCAGACGCCAAGGGCTGTCTGGGCATGCTGGGAGTTGTAGTTTACAGGGTCCCATTACAGCAATGCATGTCGCTTTACGGCGACGTGCATTGCTGTAAAGGGCTCGACCGCGGCTGAAGATTACATCCAGTTTCAATTAACTCCAATACCCATATTTGGAACCCCATTAACCTAGTTCCCACGGTTCAAAGGCATAATTACCACCATTGAACAAAAAAAACTAATATTCGCGATTAAAATTTGAATTGCGAATATAACGTTGCCATAGCACCAGGTTCGCGCCGAGTTTGGGGGTGATGGTAGAATCCTCCCACGCCGCCATTAATAAGTTGGCGTAACTCGGCGCGAACATGGTGCCCATGGCAGTACCTGTTTGCTGCAAATAATAAGTGCCATCAAAATAAAAATAATTGTGAGTGAGTATGAATTCTATAGCGGATGTAAAATATTGTATTTGTTCTGATGGAATGTCAACTTTCTCCAAAAATTTTGTGACTGACTCTATCCCTTGTTTGTGATCTCTAATGGTATATAAAGAGCTAACATGTAATGTTGCTAAGATATAATCAGGTGACCAAGTGAAGTGTTCTAGTAATTTGATAATCTGTGTAGTGTCCTTTAACCCCTTCACGACGAGCGACGTACATGTACGGCGCCGCGAAGTGTCACTTGTGGCGCGGCGACGTACATGTACGTCGCAGGGTTCCGGGAGCGCCGCGTCACCGGTAGCGGTGATCGGGCTGGGATGACTGCTGTTATCTAACAGCAGGCATCCCGCCACATCGCCGAGGGGGTCCTGAGACCCCCCCATGACCGCGATGCGCGCAAATCGCAGGTCAATTCAGACCTGCGATCTGCGCAATTCCGGGTCATACGGGTCACTGGTGACCCGGTGACCCGGAAAATAAGAGGGATCGTAGGTGTCCGAGACACCCTCGATCCCCCTAAAGGGATAGGAGTTTGGTGGCAGGGGTGCCACCCCTCCTATCCCTGCTATTGGTCGGCCGAGCGACCGACCGATAGCAGACCGGGGGAGGGGGGGTTAAAGTTCGGTTACCCCGCTTTGCCCAGCTATCGGTGTCCGGGCAAAACGGGGGAACCGTCCAGTGAAGGTCGGCGCCGAAGGTCCCTACCTGGATCCTGGATCCCGGAGCACGATTCTCCATGCGGGGATCACCCACGTGCGGCGGCGGCGGCTTCCGGGTCCTGCTAGGTGAGTTGTTGCCTAGCAACATCCGGAGGGCCACAGTTTACAGTGGTCTCTAAACCGTGGCCCTCCAGATGTTGCAAAACTACAACTCCCAGCATGCCCAGACAGCTGTTTGCTGTGTGGGCATGCTAGGACTTGTAGTTTTGCAATATTTAGAGGGGTTCAGGTTGTAGATCACTAAGTGGTCTCAAACTGTAGCCCTCCATATGTTGCAAAACTACAACTCTCAGCATGCCCAGACAGCAGTTTGCTGTCTGGGCATGCTGCGAGTTGTAGTTTTGCAACATCTGGGGGGCCACAGTTTTGAGACCACTGGACAGTGATTTACAACTTGAACCCCTCTAAATCTTGCAAAACTACAACTCCCAGCATTCAGGAACAGCATAAGGCTGTCTTGGCATGCTGGGAGTTGTACTTGCGTGCCTCCAGCCATTGCATAACTACATCTCCCAGCATGCCCTTCCGCAATCAGTGCATGCTGGGAGTTGCAGTTTTGCAACAGCTGGAGACACACTGGTTGGAAAATACTGAGTTAGGTCATAGAACCTAACTCAAGGTTTTCCAGCCAGTGTGCCTCCAGCTGTTGCAAAACTACAACTCCCAGCATGCATGCTCTGTCAGTGCATGCTGGGAGTTGTAGTTTTGACCCCCCTCCCGTGTGAATGTACAGGCTACATTCACACTGGCGGCAGATTACAGTGAGTTCCCCGCTACAAATTTGAGCTGCGGCAAATTTCCCGTCGCAGCTCAAACTTCTAGCGGGAGACTCAGTGTAATCTGCCGCCAGTGTGAATGTAACCTAAAAACACTACACTACACTAACATAAAATAAAGAGTAAAACACTACATATACACACGTACACTGCCCCCCCACCAACCCCCTCCCCAATAAAAATGAAAAACGTATTGTATGGCAGTGTTTCTAAGATGGAGCCTCCAGCTGTTGCAAAACAAAAACTCCCAGCATTTCTGGACAGCAATTGACTGTCCAAGCATGCTGGGAGTTTAGCAACAGCTGGAGGCACCCTGTTTGGGAATCACTGGCATAGAATACCCCTATGTCCACCCCTATGCAAGTCCCTAATTCAGGCCTCAAATGCGCATGGCGCTCTCACTTTGGAGCCCTGTCGTATTTCAAGGCAACAGTTTAGGGTCACATATGGGGTATCGCCGTACTCGGGAGAAATTGCCTCACAAATTTTGGGGGGCTTTTTCTCCTTTTACCCCTTATGAAAAGGAACAGTTGGGGTCTACACCAGCATGTTAGTGTAAAAAAATAAAAAAATTTACACTAACATGCTGGTGTTGCCCTATACTTTTCATTTTCACAAGAGGTAAAAGGGAAAAACGCCCCCCAAAATTTGTAACACAATTTCTCCCGAGTACGGAGATACCCCATATGTGGGCGCAAAGTGCTCTGAGGGCGCACAACAAGGCCCAGAAGGGAGAGTGCACCATGTACATTTGAGGTGGCTGATTGTTACAGCGGTTCTGACAAACGCAAAAAAAAAACACACCCACATGTGACCCCATTTTGAAAACTACACCCCTCACGGAATGTAATAAGTGGTGCAGTGAGAATTTACACCCCACAGGTGTCTGACGGATCTTTGGAACAGTGGTCCATGAAAATGAAAAATTTTGCACAGCCCACTGTTCCAAAGATCTGTCAGACACCAGTGGGGGGTAAATGCTCACTGTACCCCTCATTACATTCTGTGAGGGGTCTAGTTTCCAAAATGGCATGCCATGTGGGGGTTATTTTGCTGTTCTGGCACCTTATGGGGCTTCCTAAATGCGACATGCCCCCCGAGCAAAATTTGCTCTCAAAAAGCCAAATATGACGCCTTCCCTTCTGAGCATTGTAGTTCGCCCGCAGTGCACTTCAGGTCCACTTATGGGGTACCTCCATACTCAGAAGAGATGGGGTTACAAATTTTGGGGGGTCTTTTCTGCTATTAACCATTTAAAAAATGTGAAATTTGGGGGAAAACCAACATTTTAATGAAATTATAATTTTTTTTTTTACATATGCAAAAGTCGTGAAACACCTGTGGGGTATTAAGGCTCACTTTATTTCTTGTTATGTTCCTCAAGGGTTCTAGTTTCCAAAATGGTATGCCATGTGTTTTTTTTTTTTTTTGCTGTTCTGGCACCATAGGGGCTTTCTAAATGCGACATGCCCCCAAAAACCATTTCAGAAAAACGTAATCTCTAAAATCCCCTTGTCGCTCCTTCGCTTCTGAGTCCTCTACTGCGCCCGCCGAACACTTTACATAGACATATGAGGTATGTGCTTACTTGAGAGAAATTGGGCTACAAATATAAGTATACATTTTCTCCTTTTAACCCTTGTAAAAATAAAAAAATTGCGAGTGTAAAAAATGAAGATTTTGAATTTTCTCCTTCACTTTGCTGCTTTTCCTGTGAAACACCTAAAGGGTTAAAACATTTACTGAATGTCATTTTGAATACTTTGGGGGTGAAGTTTTTATAATGGGGTAATTTATGGGGTATTTCTAATATGAAGTCCCTTCAAATCCACTTCAAACCTGAACTGGTCCCTGAAAAATTGCAAGTTTGAAAATTTTGTGAAAAATTGGAAATTTGCTGCTGAACTTTGAAGCCCTCTGGTGTCTTCCAAAAGTAAAAACTTGTCAATTTTATGATGCAATCATAAAGTAGACATATTGTATATGTGAATCCCAAAAAAATTTATTTGGAATATCCATTTTCCTTACAAGCAGAGAGCTTCAAAGTTAGAAAAATGCAAAATTTTTAATTTTTTCATCAAATTTTGGGATTTTTCACCAAGAAAGGATGCAAGTTACCACTAAAATTTACCACTATGTTAAACTAGAATATGTCACGAAAAAACAATGTCGGAATCAGAATGATTCCAGTGTTATTAATGTTTAAAGTGACAGTGGTCAGATTTGCAAAAAAAAGGGCTTCGTCCTAGAGGTGAAAATGGGCTCCGTCCTTAAGGGGTTAAATAATAATCAGTCTTCTGAACGAAAGGTTGCAAAAAACGGTCAACAAATTGTGAAAGGTTTGATATTAAAGAACCTAAGCCAGAAACAATCGGACGGCCAGGTGGGTTAAAAAAAAAATTCTTGTGAGTTTTAGGTAAACAATAAAAAATATTTATTCATTTTATTTTATTTTTCACATGTATTTTATACAAATTATTATTAATGTGACATATTCACACTTATTCCATATCTTTTTTTATCTGTAATGGATTTATATAGATTATCATTTTGCACTATGCATTGATATATTATAGGAACCCGTGCTGGTATGTATTTTCTTACCTAGATACCTGGTCTTAGGTGTAATCCCAATTGTTTGGAGGCTTACAAAAACGAGCAGGGACCGCATATGGTCATACACCACTGAAGAAGGGGTACTACCAATGTGCTTTGAACCCCAAAACGCGTTTGGTGACTGTGATTGAGCCCTGCAAGTTTTTCCAGTTCACATTACAGCTGCGGCTATACAGCGTTTATCGGAGAGTTCCTCTCTGGAGAGACTTTATTCATTTACCACCCATTATCCACCTACTATATGGATCTGTATTGAAATCCATCTGCCAAACCGGTATAGAACCCTCCACCATTGGAATAATACTTCTATCTGCACGTACCAAGTATTTACATCCAACGTTATCCAGCGCTTACCAGCCTCCCGCACAAGGTCAGCTGACCTGCCATCAGCTGACCTCTGACGTCAGACGCCAAGGGACAGCTCGCCGGTGAGAGCGGCTGCACATCTTGCGACCATCACGCCGCCCCGGCTAGAGCGCATCTCAACTCTACCACCTACAGGACTGCCATTTATATTATTTACAGGATATTTTGAACATTTATTGTACAGAAGGTTTCTTTGATATAAAGCAGATTTTCTTTCCAGGAGGAACGTTCCTATTTTACCATTGCGTACACCAGATACACTATCACTCTGATAAGTGTAGCACTATATGCAACAGTCACATATAGTGTATCTATGGCTGGCAGCCATATTAGATACATTGAAATTGAGAGTATCATCATTACCATTCATGTTCGCTCTGTAATATTATATTGTATCTTTTAACCATTTGTGCGCTACCGTAGGGCCCTGCGAGAACGCATTATTTAATATCTTATAATAAACAACATATTATTTATTATATCCTTCTTTTTTTTCTATTATTGTCACCAGACATCCACCATTTATTCTTTTTGATATTGAGCTGAGGACTAATACCCTATTTTTGCCACTTTTCTACATCTCTCTGTGGGAGAGAGCTTTTAGTTAACCTCGCTCATTTATTGTGGTTGAGCTACACAAATCTGTTCACAATAGATTTGTAAATTACTTCTATTTAAAACAAATCTTAATTCTTCCAGTACTTATCAGCTGCTGTATACTACAGAGGAAGTTCTTTCCTTTTTAAATTTCTTTTCTGTCTGACCACAGTTCTCTCTGCTGACACCTCTGTCCATGTGAGGAACTGTCCGGAGCAGGAAAGGTTTGCTATGGGGATTTTCTCCTGCTCTGGACAGAGGTGTCAGCAGAGAGCACTGTGGTCAGACAGAAAAGAAATTCAAAAAGATAAGAAATTTTGTGGAGGAAGAGAGGTGCAGTTGCCCATGGCAACCAATTAGATTGCTTCTTTCATTTTTCAAAGGCCTCTTTAAAGATAAAAGAAGCGATCTGATTGGTTGCCAAGGGAACTGCACCACTCTTCCTCTGAACAGTTTTTGATAAATCTCCCCCCATGTTTCACAAAGGAGAACAAAACAGAAGCCTGATCCAAGGTCATTGCACCAATGTCTACTGCTGTAACAGCGGGAAAAGATGATGGGACCAGAGCCGATTCAGGAGTAGGTCTGGCGTGAACTGGAAAAGAAAACGTAGCACGTCATTATATTGCACAGTTGCCTTAGGTGCAGCTTCTTCCAGACTCGGAGGGGGCGATAGGACAGGTAGGTGCCCAAAGGAAGTATGGTTGTTGGAGTCAGACAGACTGGTCTAAGTATTTCTCACATAACCATCTCTAGCGTGAATGGTTCAAAAAAAGAAAAAATATCCTGGGGGAAATCTTTTCAGAAAAAATGCCATGAAGAATTATAGCAAAAGGGATCAAGCTCGGTTCTAGCAAGGTGTGCCTAATAAAGTGTCCAGAGAGTATATTAGGCTCCAGCCGTCCGGCCCCATTGTGTTTGATTTGTTCTTGTTTGAACAGATATTTACTTATAATGATATAGAAAAACCTGGAAGAGACTGTAAGAAAAGGACAAGGCACTGCTGAGATTCGAACTTAGGATCTCCTGTTTACTAGACAGGCGCTTTAACCAACTAAGCCACAGCGCCACACATTCAGATGTAGTGTTATGGTGTGAACACTGGACACTATATTTACAGCTCAAATCTCAGTGGAACATTAATATTTTTGTTGTTGTTGTTGTTGTTGTTACATTGTTTTATGCATCACTTTACGAATATGGGTATATCCTGTACCTACAACAAATTAGGACTAATGGTATTTAACCTGTTAAAGGCCTATTCCAGGCAAAAACTTTTTTTAATATATCAACTGGCTCCGGAAAGTTAAACAGATTTGTAAATTACTTCTATTAAAAAATCTTAATCCTTCCAATAGTTATTAGCTTCTGAAGTTTTCTGTCTAACTGCTCAATAATGATGTCACATCCCGGGAGCTGTGCATGATGGGAGAATATCCCCATAGGAGCTGCACAGCTCATTTAACGTGAGTCATCAGAAAGCAGTTAGACAGAAAACAGCAACTCAACTTCAGAAGCTAAAAACTATTGGAAGGATTAAGATTTTTTAATAGAAGTAATTTACAAATCTGTTTAACTTTCCGGAGCCAGTTGATATGTAAAAAAAAAGTTTTTGCCTGCAATACCCCTTTAAGGACCCATGGCGTACCTGTACACCCTGAGTCTGCTCCTGATCTATAACGCGGGGCCACGGCGTGGCCCCTCATCATAGCGGGTCGGGACCGGCCTCTAACAACGGCCGGGACCCGTGGTTAATAGCGCCGCATTCATTGCGCTGCCGCGCACTATTAACCCTTTAGACGCAGAGTTCAAAGTTGAACGCTGCGTCTAAAATGAAAGTGAAACCATGCTGGTTAGCTCAGGGAGCTGTTCGAGATAGCCGCGGTGAAATCGCAACATCCCGAACAGCTTACAGGACAGCTGGAGGGTCCCTACCTGCCTCCTTGCTGTCCGATCGCCAAATGGCTGCTCAGTGCTTGAGATCCAGGCATGAGCAGTCAAGCGGCAGAGTCATCGATCACTGGTTTCCTATGAGAAACCAGTGATCAATGTAAAAGATCAGTGTGTGCAGTGTTATAGGTCCCTATGGGATAACAATGATCAGTATAAGAGATCAGTGTGTGCAGTGTTATAGGTCCCTATGGGATAACAATGATCAGTATAAGAGATCAGTGTGTGCAGTGTTATAGGTCCCTATGGGATAACAATGATCAGTATAAGAGATCAGTGTGTGCAGTGTTATAGGTCCCTATGGGAGCTATAACACTGCAAAAAAAAGTGGAAAAAAAGTGAATAAAGATCATTTAACCCCTTCCCTATTAAAAGTTTGAATCACCCCCCTTTTCCCATAAAATAAAAAACTGTGTAAATAAAAATAAACATATGTGGTATCGCCGCGTGAGGCAATGTCCGAATTATAAAAATATATTGTTAATTAAACCTCACGGTCAATGGCGTGCGCGCAAAAAAATTCCAAAGTCCAAAATAGTGCATTTTTGGTCACTTTTTATATCATGAAAAAAGGAATAAAAAGCTACCAATAAGTCCTATCAATGCAAAAATGGTACCGCTAAAAACTTCAGATCACGGTGCAAAAAATGAGCCCTCATACCGCGCCATACACAGAAAAATAAAAAAGTTATAGGGGTCAGAAGATGACAATTTTAAATGTATACATTTTCCTGCATGTAGTTTTGATTTTTTCCAGAAGTACGACAAAATCAAACCTATATAAATAGGGGATCATTTTAACCGTATGGACCTACAAAATAATGATAAGGTGTCATTTTTACCGAAAAATTTACTACGTAGAAACGGAAGCCCCAAAAGTTACAAAATGGCGTTTTTTTATTTCAATTTTGTCTCACAATGATTATTGGGTAAAATGACTGATGTCATTACAAAGTAGAATTGGTGGTGCAAAAAATAAGCCATCATATGGATTTTTAGATGAAAGATTGAAAGAGTCATGATTTTTTAAAGGTAAGGAGGAAAAAAATGAAAATGCAAAAACGGAAAAACCCCGGGTCCTTAAGGGGTTAAATAATAAAAATAAAACATTAATTCCCTGAGTAAGCCTAACAGTGAAACCACGTAGGGGTGATCGCTGTAAATAGTATATGTGGTACAGCACTTACTATATATTATGTACAATATGGGTTTGATTATTTATTTATTTATTTATTTATCTATCTCTTACCTATATGAATTATCTTTATTTCTTTATTTATTTGTCTATTTGTGACCTATTTGAATTATTATGTATTTATTAATCTATCTGTTACTTGTATGAATTTTTGTTTATTTATTTACCTATCTATGACCCATATGAATAATTATTAGAAAATGATCCCATTTATTTGCATCTAGGGTTAGTCCAACTTCTGCCATTCATTTTTAAATGTTATCTTAATTTTCTATAAAGTTTTTCTCATTATCTGTTGTGGTTTGATCGGTTCGGTGGTATGTGGTTATAAGGGTAATTAAAATGTAGTTATTTAAAATATATAAAAAAAATAAAAAAAAAAGAGAGACTTGGCAGTGGTGGGATTCGAACCCACGCCTCCAGAGAGACTGGAGCCTAAATCCAGCGCCTTAGACCGCTCGGCCACACTACCCTTATATTTTCTAGGATGGATGCATAGATAGGCAAACCAATAGGTAAAAAAAGAATCCCATTATGCCGTGTCTCTACCTGCATACATTCACACGAGCTGAGAAGAGAGTCTCTGAGCGAGAAAAAGGAGACTCATTGAGGCATTTAGGGGCCAAATTAAAAATGAAGATAAATTTGCAGGAGAGCATATACCAGAGTCAATAACTTGTAACGTAGACGGTCAACGACTGATTTCGTCACCTGGGACCCGTTTGCCCAAAGTCATGAGTTAGTTGCAGCTGAAATGCGGACTGCAGCTTTCCCTCAATCACTGGCGCTACAACAAGGCCCCGTGTAGCCCATGCCTAAGGCCTATGGCTTTTAGATTGCAAACTCTTCCAGGTGCCGTGTTATTTCCTATACTTTCTGATTCCTTCTCTTGTGGAATAAAGTTTCGAATACAGTTCCCAGTTCACAGTCAGCCCTAGCACTCGTGATGTCGCCTCTGACAAGGACAGAGAAAGAGACACCCTTCCCTTTCTCCACACTGCTATCAGTACCTATTCTAAGGACTGGGACACATGTGAGATTCCACTGGTACACATTGGTGTCGCTCCCGCAGCTTGAAGCACACTCACGAGCTGATCACACTTCATACCAGGTGGGTGGCTGATAGCAACCAGGACCCATGGTTAATGCAGGACATTGCCGATTGGGCTGATGCCTGGTATTAACCCTTTAGAAGCCACAATCAAAGTTGATTGCAAGCCACCACATCCCAAAGGGATTAATAAATCCCAACAACCTTTAGGGGTCACCCCCCCCCCGCAAGGGGCACCCCCTAAACTACAAATTCCCCCCTTTAAAATGAAACTTTTATTAGTATAAAATTGGGAAAAAATTAGGGGCACTGTCTTAAAAAGACCACTAGGTGTCAGTGTATAACTAAAATCACAGCCTCTGCTCAGGATGATAACGTTATTCTGTCACAAGAAGACCCGTATATAATAGAGCGTGCATAAACTGTATATTGCCGCTAGCCACGGGCTGTTGCACTACTGATTCCTGGTAGTCATTATGGTTGCTGTTTGGAAAGTTTTATAGTCATCCTCATCCCAAAGTTGATTGTGGCATCTAAATGTGAGATTTAACATGGTAAGTTAGCTCTAAAAGAGCTGATCGGGACATCCGTGGCGAAATTGCGGAGCCCCAATTGGCTGAGTGGATGGTGGGAGAGCCCTTACCTGCATCCTTGCTGTTTGATTGGTGCTCCAATGCTCCAGGAAGCCTCAGCAGGCTAAAGCAGGAGATCCTGGATAACACTGATCAATGCTGAGCAAAAGCTTAGTATTGTACAGTGTATGCAATCGCAAGAATATATGATATAGCCACCTATGGGGACCAAAAAAAAAAGCGTAAAAAAATTGAAAGTTCTCGGGAGCTTATACCATCCCCCTACTGGACATTGTCTGAACATCCAATCCATCCTCAACTCTTCTGCCTGACTTATCCACCAATCCCCTTGCTCCTCCTCTGCCGCTCCCCTCGGCCAATCAATTCACTGGCTTTACCCGTTGCCCAATGAATTCAGCTTAAACTGTTCCCCATGACATACAAGGTCGTCCACAACCTGTATTCCCCCCCCCCCATACATCTCTGACCTGATCTCCCCATACGGTCCCTCACATAAACCCTGTGATCCTCTCACAACCTCCGCCTGTGCTCTCCCCTCATCCGCACCTTACACAACCATCTCCAAGACTTCTCCCAAGCTTCCCCCATACACCAAAACTCAATCCCCCGGCACATCCGGCTCTCACCCACCATCAAGACCTTCAAAAGAAACCTGAAGACCCATCTCTACAAGAAAGCCTATGACCTATAATAACCCTACTACCACCACACTACGAATGGCTACTTCCCTGACCTCTCATAGACGACCAGATGTCCCCATCACTCACTGTTTCCCTCCTCTTGTAGATTATAAGTCCTTACAGACAGGTCCCTCTCTCTTCTCTATCAGTCATTTACTCTCTATCACATTTATTGTACTTGTGTTTGTGTTATGTATTTAACACTTATCATATATACAGTGTCCTGGAACCAAGGGAGCTACAAAAATAAATAGTAATAATAATAATAATAATAATAATAATAATAAAAATAGTAATAATAATAATAAAATGGTAAAGGAGTCAAACTCATCCTTCATCCTTATCCCCATCGTACACATATGAATATTTTCCTATATATTGTAGCACTTACATATTTCCACAGTCTATGATCACCAAGTAAATAAAATGTATGAACATAAACCTAAACATATTGAAGTTGTATCAGCCCTTCCCTCTCTGTCCTCACTAGATGTCCGCAGAGGTCCACAGAGAGGAGAATAAAAAAAGAGAATAAAATTTAAAGTAATTTATGTTGCCTTAAATGTGCAGCGCTCTCTCTCCACCTGAGCGGGGTGCGCATTTGAGGCAACAGGTTAGGGACGGCCAGACACATCACATTCCCAGAATGTTGATTCAGAGCATAGGGTTTGGGGTGGGCATATTTTTAGTTTTGGCCATGCTCTGGGTCATCATTCTGGGAACTTTTTTATGATTTTGCGTCCCACTGTACCCCATTTTAGTTATTTAGTGTATGCCAGTTATTTACCCCATGTAACGCCTCTTGAGGGGGGGTCCCACTGTTCCTCCTCCATAGGAGAAATACAAAGCTCAAGGACCCTGACTGATCTCCGGCACCTATGAGACCGGTGTGCATGCTGTTTACTGCCAAATATGAGGTATGTCCTTACTACAAAGAAATGTATTTACACATTTGCAATGACATTTTCTCCTTTTGCCACTTGTGAAAATGAAAAATTTTGGGTAACTCCAGCATTTTAGTGTAAAAAAATTGAATTTTTCCTTTTCACATTCCACTTCATGAATATTTATCAAACCCCTGTGGGGTGTTAAGGCTCACTGTTCCCCTTGTTACGTGCCTCGAAGGGTTTAGTTTTCAGAATAGTATGCCATGTGTTTTTTTTTTTGCTGTTCTGGCATCATAGGGGCTTCCTAAATGCAACATCCCCCCCCCCCATTTCAGCAAAATTTGCAAATGTGGCTCCTTCTCTTCTGAGCATTGTAGTGTGCCCACAGTGCACTTGACGTCCACACATGGGGTATTTCCATACTCCATGAGATGTATGGAAAAGATGGGGTTACACATATTGAGGGGCATTTCTCCTATTACCCCTTGTAAAATTTGGGGGAAACCAGCATTTTAGTTGAAAAAAAAATCATTTACACATCCAACTTTAACAAAAAGTCGTCATACACCTCTGGGGTATTAAGGCTCACTGTACCCCTTGTTACGTTCCTTGAGGGGTGTAGTTTCCAAAATAGTATGCCATGTGGCATTTTTTTTGCTGTCCTGGCACCATAGGGGCTTCCTAAATGGGACATGCCCCCCAAAAACCATTTCAGCAAAATTTGCTTTGCAAAAGCCAAATGTGACTCCTTCTCTTCTGAGCATTGTAGTGTGTCAGCAGAGCACTTGATGTCCACACATGGGGTTTTTCCATACTCAGAAGAGATGGGGTTACACATTTTGGGAGGCATTTTCTCCTATTACCCCTTATAAAAATGTAAAATTTGGGTTAAAACCATCATTTTAGTGGAAAAAAAAAATCATTTACACATCCAAAGTCGTCAAACACCTGCGGGGTATTAAGGCTCACTGTACCCCTTGTTACGTGCCTTGAGGGGTGTAGTTTCCAAAATAGTATGCCATGTGGGTTTTTTTTTTTGTTTTTTTTTTTGCTGTCCTGGCACCATAGGGGCTTCCTAAGTGGGACATGCCCCCCAAAAACCATTTCAGCATAATTTGATTTGCAAAAGCCAAATGTGACTCTTTCTCTTCTGAGCATTGTAGTGCGCCTGCAGTGCACTTGACGTCCACATATGTGATGGTTCAATACTCAGAAGAGATGGGGTTACATATTTTGGGGGCCATTTTCTCCTATCACCCCTTGTAAAAATGTAAAATTTGGGGGGAAACTAGCATTTTAGTGAAAAAGAAAATCATTTACACATCCAACTTTAACGAAAATCTGTGAAACACCTGTGGGGTGTTTAGGCTCACTGTACCCCTTGTTACGTTCCTTGAGGGGTGTAGTCTCCAAAATAGTATGCCATGTGTTTATTTTTCTGTCCTGGCACCATGGGGGCTTCCTAAATGGGACATGCCCCCCAAAACCATTTCAGCAAAATTTGCTTTGCCAAAGCCTAATGTGACTCCTTCCCTTCTGAGCATTGCAGTGCGCCAGCAGAGTACTTGATCTCCACATACTCAGAAGAGATGGGGTTACAAATTTTTGAGGGCATTTTCTCCTATGACCCTTTGTAAAAATTAAAAATTTGGGGGAAAACTAGCATTTAAGTGAAAAAAAAAATAATTTACACATCCAACTTTAACAAAACGTTGTGAAACACCTGTGGGGTGTTAATGCTCACTGGACCCCTTGTCATATGCCATGAGGGGTGTAGTTTCCAAAATAGTATGCCATGTGGGGTTTTCTTTGCTGTTCTGGCACCATGGGGGCTTCCTAAATGCGACATGCCCCCCAAAAACCCTTTCAGAAAAACTCACTCTCCAAAATCCCACTGTCACTCTGTCCCTTCTGAGCCCTCTAGTGCACCCGCCGAACAATTGACATACACATATGAGGTATTTCCTTACTTGAGAGAAATTGGGTTACACATTTTAGGAAGATTTCTCTCCTTTTACCCCTGGTAAAAATGCAAAAACTGGGTCGACAAGAACATGCCAGTTTAAAAAATGAAGATTTAGAATTTTCTCCTTCAATTTGCTGCTATTCCTGTGAAACACCTAAAGGGTTAACAAACCTTTTGAATGTCATTTTGAATACTTTGAGGGGTGCAGTTTTTATAATGGGGTCATTTGTGGGGTATTTCTAATATGAAGGCCCTTCAAATCCACTTCAAAACAGAACTGGTCCCTGAAAAATTTCGATTTTTAAAATGTTGTGAACAATTTGAAAATTGCTGCTGAACTTTGAAGCCCTCTGGTGTCTTCCAAAAGTAAAAACATGTCAAGTTTATGATGCAAACATAAAGTAGACATGTTGCGTATGTGAATCAATATATAATTTATTTGGGATATTCATTTTCCTTATAAGCAGAGAGCTTCAAAGTTAAAAAAAAAATGCAAAATGTAAAAAATTTTCATCAAATTTTGGAAATTTTCACCAAGAAATGATGCAAGTATCGACAAAATTTTATCACTATGTTAAAGTAGAATATGTCACGGAAAAACTATCTCGGAATCAGAATGAAAGGTAAAAGCATCCCAGAGTTATTAATGCTTAAAGTGAAAGTGGTCAGATGTGCAAAAAATGGCCGGGTCCTACACTGAAAATTGGCTGGGTCCTTAAGGAGTTAAGTGACTTTGAATGTGACATGATTGGCGCTAGATGGATTTTCATGCACAACCATCTCTAGGGTTTACAGAGAATGGTCCAAGAAAAAGAAAAAATTTCCAGTGAGGAATGTTTTTAACACCTTGTAGGAAAAATGCCATACAAAATGATAGCAAAAAAGGGATCCAGCCCTGTACTAGTAAGGTGTACCTAATAAAGTGTCCAGAGAGAGGATATGAGAGTATATTTGGCTCTAGCCATCCGGCCCTGTTTTGTTTAATGTACACTACAGAGGAAGTTCTTTCCTTTTTGAATTTTTTTTCAGACTGACCACAGTGCTCTCTGCTGACACCTCTGTCCGTGTCAGGAACTGTCAAGAGCACTGGGATTTTGCTGTGAATAATTTACTGTCATATAATTATCTCTTGTCCCATCTCTGTATAATGACAGGTAAATCACAACTGTGCAACAGGTTCCATGGTGTAATGGTTAGCACTCTGGACTTTGAATCCAGCGATCCGAGTTCAAATCTCGGTGGGACCTTATGTTTTAGTTATTATCATCAGTAAGTATATATCTGGTTATTTTCTGATACACAAACTTTTAACTTTAGTTATTGTAATATTAAATCACTGGTTATGTCTCAAAGTAAAAATTTCAAAGTATCTTAATATTCAACATTTTATTAATTTAGGGAGAGTAGCACTTAAAGGAGTACTCCAGTGGAAAATATTTTTTTTTAAATAAACTGGTGGCAGAAAGAAAGAGCCAGAAACAGAGAAATGAAGGATGTATATAAAGGAAAAACTGAGACTTCTCTTTCCAAATCCATTTATGACTTTGCATTCACTAAGTGTAAATAAAATCTGAAGGAGTGAACAAACCGTAAGAGTGATGACAGGTTCCCACTATCACCCGGACCCCGACAGATCATAGAAAATTCTGTACATGATTATCGGCACAATTTACATGTGGGGAAGCCAATATACACAAGGTAGCGTGGCCGAGCGGTCTAAGGCGCTGGATTAAGGCTCCAGTCTCTTCGGGGGCGTGGGTTCGAATCCCACCGCTGCCAACAAGCTTTTGTGAATTCTCGGGTTTTTTACTCTATATTTTGGACCTTATGAATGTTCTATTGCAGAAAACAACTCTATTATTCTATTAACAACTATATTATACATTTTGGGAATATATCCCGGACCCCAGGCTGTTAGAGGTAATCTATCATTGTTATCTATGGGACAATATTAAAGGGGTACTCTGCTGCTCAGCGTTTGGAACAAACTGTTCCAAACACTGGAGCCAATGCCGGGAGCTCGTGACGTCATATACCCGCACACTCATGATGTCATACCCCGCCCCCTCAATGCAAGTCTATGGGAGGGGGCATGACAGTCATCACGCCCTCTCCCATAGACTTGCATTGAGGGGGCAGGGCGTGACGTCATGAGGGGGCGGGGCTATGACTTCACAAGCTCCCACCTCCAGCATTCAGAACAGTTTGTTCCAAATGCTGAGCTGCGGAGTACCCCTTTAACACTAAATATATTTACTTAAAGGGGTACGCCTCTGGAAAACATTTATTTTTAATCAACTGGTGCCAGAAAGTTAAACAGATTTGTAAATTACTTCTATTAAAAAAGAAATCTTAATTCTTCCAGTACTTATCAGCTGCTGTATACTACAGAGGAAGTTCTTTTCTTTTTGAATTTCTTTTCTGTCTGACCACAGTGTTCTCTACTGACACCTCTGTCCATGTGAAGAACTATCCGGAGCAGGAAAGGTTTGCTATGGTGACTTTCTCCTGCTCTGGACAGTTCCTGACATGGACAGAGGTGTCAGCAGAGAGCACTGTGGTCAGACAGAAAAGAAATTCAAAAAGAAAATAACTTGTGTGGAGGAAGAGAGGTGAAGTTGCCCATTGCAACCAATTAGATTGGTTCTTTCATTTTTCGAAGATCTCTTTAAAAATAAAAGAAGCGATCTGATTGGTTGCCAAGGGCAACTGCATCACTCTTCCTCTGCACAGTTTTTGATAAATCTCGCCCCATGTGTCACAAAGGAGAACAAAACAGAAGCCTGATCCAAGATCATTGCACCAATGTCTACTGCTGTAACAGGGGGAAAAGGTGATGGGACCATAGCCGATTCAGGAGTAGGTCTGGCGTGAACTGGAAAAGAAAACGTAGCGTGCCATAATATTGCACAGTTGCCTTAGGTGCAGCTTCTTCTTCCAAATGCAGAGGGTGCAAAAGGACAGGTAGGTGCCCAGAGGAAGTATAATATCACATACCAAAAATCCAGGAAAATCCTGCACTCACCGCTTGCATCAGTGTTGAGGGTTAGCTAATGTCATTGTTTACATTTACCACAGGAGTGGAACCATATTGAGGTCCACAAGTGCAGGTCCTCCACTCCAATGTAGGTGCACAATTGCACTTGGGGTTGAGCACCTCTTATCATCTTAGACCACACTAATGTAATTATTTAGTATTTCTCACATAACCATCTCTAGTCTGAATGGTTCAAAAAAGAAGAAATATCCTGGGGGAAATCTTTTCAGCACCTTGTAGAAAAAATGCCATGAAAAATTATAGCAAAAGGGATCAAGCTCAGTTCTAGCAAGGTGTGCCTTATAAAGTGTCCAGAGAGTATATTAGGCTCCAGCCGTCCGGCCACATTGTGTTTGATTTGTTGTTGTTTGAACAGATATTTACTTATAATGATATAGAAAAACCTGGAAGAGACTGTAAGAAAAGGACAAGGCACTGCTGAGATTCGAACTCAGGATCTCCTGTTTACTAGACAGGCGCTTTAACCAACTAAGCCACAGCGCCACATATTCAGTTACATTGTAATGGTGTGCACACTGGACTCTATATCCAGAGTTCAAATCTCAGTGGAACCTTAATTTTTTTTTGTTGTTGTTACGTTTTCTGCATTAATGTGTGAATATGGGAATATCCTGTACCTACAACAAATTAGGACTAATGGCATTTAAATAATAAAAATACATCATTAATTCCCTGAGTAAGCCTAACAGTGAAACCACGTAGGGGTGATTGCTGTAATTAGTATATGTGGTACAGCACTTACTATATATTGTGTACAATATGGGTTTGATTATTCATTTATTTATCTATCTGTTACCTACATGAATTATCTGTATTTCTCTATTTATCTGTGACCTATTGAATTATTTATTTATCTGTGACCTATATTATTTATTTATCTGTGTCCTATATTATTATTTATTTATTTATTTAATTATCTATCTATGTCCTATATGAATAATTATTAGAGAATTATCCCATTTATTTGCAGCTAGGGTTAGTCCAATTTCTGCCATTCATTTTTAAATGTTATCTGAATTTTCAATAAAGTTTTTCTGATTATATCCTTATTTTTGTGTCCCTTGTGGTTTGATCGGTTCGGTGGTATGGGGTATGTGGTTATAATGAATTTTCCCACTTGACCATATTATGTTCAGTTTGTGATATTTCCCTAACTTTGAATTACAAAAAGTTCCTGAATAAATAGACAAGAAGAAATTTTATATCTTTCAAATCCACATATAGCAAATCTGGTGGCAGATACCACAGCACATTCTTAGAAGCCTTTAGGAGGGTTAAAGAAAGGTAATACAAATTTTTAAATTAATAATAAAAAATAAATGGCAGTGGTGGGATTCGAACCCACGCCTCCAGAGAGACTGGAGCCTAAATCCAGCGCCTTAGACCGCTCGGCCACACTACCCTTACATGTTCATTGAAAGATGGATTGATAGGTAAAAAATGAATGAACGCTTCAAAGCATAAAGAATGGCTGCCATGCAGCACCATCATTTACCAAGTTATCTTCATTTGCTATCATCACTCTTCACAGTAGTTGTGTGAATTCCATATCCTGTACAAATCCCAAAGAATCCCATTATGCCGTGTCTCTACCTGCATACATTCACACAGCTACGAGCTGAGAAGAGAGTCACTGAGCGGGAAAAAGGAGACTCATTGAGGCATTTAGGGGTCAAATTAAAAATTAAGATAAATTAGAGGTAAAATTACATGCATGGGGCTGCACAATAGTCATGTGTCATATCACCATTGGGGCTACTCTTTAACCTCATAAAGACCAGCAGACCCAGCAGGTTGAGTGTGGTTCTCCAGATCAGTTCCATTGTAGTGAATGGAGCCAAGTTGTAATACCACACCCAACCTGGAGACAGATGGGAAGTGTTTTTTTTTTGTTTTGTTTTGTTTTTCTGATGTTTTTCTATTCCTCGATAAGCCCTCTAAAGGGGTATTCCAGGAATTGATTCTATTTGACTATGCTTCAGGGGCTGTAAAGTTAGTGTAGTCCACAATATAGTGTCTGTACCTGTGTGTGATGGTTTTCTCACAATTCTTCTGTGATTTTCACCCCAATATTTATTTTTAACAGCAAACAAAATGACTGTTGTCTCAGATTTTTCCCAGGTTGCAATGCGACCAAGACCTGACATCACTAGTCAGCTGATGACAGGGAGCCAGTCTGCTTCAATGGGTGGAGGGATCGCTTAGTGGGAGAGAGATCAATCTGCAACTAATGCAACAGCTGGAGGCACCCTGATTTAAAACCACACTGATTTGAATAGATGCAGCTCATTTATGTTTTAATGGGTGGGGTGGCTGATGTGTGGGAGGGAGAAAAGTGGAATTGTGGGAATTGTAGGCAAAAAAAAGAAAAGTCAAACAGGAAATACAAGTTCACAAAAAGCTAGCCACAGTGTTATGGTAATCTGCCTGGCTTGCAAATCACGCCCAGTCCCACAAAGCCACGTCCCCTTCTATTTTTTAGCTTACAATATCTTCATCACAAATCAGTCCCATCTGAGGACAGGATATGAGGATGGGACATAAGGACGGGATATGAGGTCGAGATACGAGGTCTGGATGTGAGGACAGGATATGAGGTTGAGATAGGAGGATGGGATATGAGGATGGGATATGAGGTTGAGATATGAGGACAGAATATGAGGATAAAATATGAGGATGGGATAGGAGGTTGGGATAGGAGGTCGGGATAAGAGGTCGAGATATGAGGACGGGATATGAAGTCAGGATATGAAGACGGGATATTAGGACAGGATATGAGGTCTAGATAGGAATACGGGATAGGAGGTCAGGAAATGAGGACAGGATATGAGGTCGGAATGGGAGGTCGGAATAGGAGGTCAAGATAGGAGTTCGAGATAGTAGGTCGGGAAAGGAGGCAGGGGCGGATCCAGAGTCGAGTCTCGGGAGGAGTATTTTGTGTTGGAGGACAGAAAATAAGATTACGGAACTTACAATATTATTAAATGTATCATACAGTCCTAACCTTGTTTAAGACTCTTAGGCCGTGCTCATATGTCAGAATAATAATCAAATATACCAATTGCCACAGAATGGGAAAGTGCTAAAGAATTTTTTACCATTTAAAACTACAGCTCCCAGTATGACCTAAGCAGTGGTAAGGGGATGCTGGGAGTTGTTGTTTCACCCATCATAACTGCAGAACTTACAAGTAACTCCAGCTCTGATGGGACATAGTGAGGAGAATACAGAATGATATCAGTGATTACAGATGACCTCTTCTCTATATTGAGGAGAATACACAATGATATCAGTGATTACAGGTGACGTCTCCTCTATAGTGAGGAGAATACACAGTGATATCAGTGACTACAGGTGATGTCTTATCATTGTGTATTCTCCTCACTATAGAGAAGACGTCAACTGTAATCACTGATATAATTGTGTATTCTCCTCACTATAGAGAAGACGTCACCTGTAATCACTGATATCATTGTTTATTCTCCTCACTATAGAGATCAGTGATTACAGGTGACGTCTTCTCTATAGTGAGGAGAATACACAATGATATCAGTGACTACAGGTGACGTCTTCTCTATAGTGAGGAGAATACACAATGATATCAGTGATTACAGGTGACATCTTCTCTATAGTGAGGAGAATACACAATGATATCAGTGATTACAGGTGACGTCTTCTCTATAGTGAGGAGAATACACAATGATATCAGTGACTACAGGTGACGTCTTCTCTATAGTGAGGAGAATACACAATGATATCAGTGATTACAGGTGACGTCTTCTCTATAGTGAGGAGAATACACAATGATATCAGTGACTACAGGTGACGTCTTCTCTATAGTGGGGAGAATACACAATGATATCAGTGATTACAGGTGACGTCTTCTCTATAGTCTTTCCTTATCTGATTCAGCTGGTACATACCGCCAGGATTTGTTCCAGCTAAATCTTCTCTCTGCAGAACTTGATGCCCAGACGTCTCCTCACTATGTCAGCCCATTCTGATCTTCTATATGA